>NC_081134.1:14107982-14407982 GCF_958295425.1 Solea solea
TAATCCATGCTGCCTGTGTCTATACTTTTATTCATTTTTGATTTATTAACCACAAATTAAACAAAGAGTTACTAAACAGAGAGTTAGTGGTGTCTTCCCCCCCCGCCCCCCCATCATGTTTGGTGGTATATGAGTTAAAGCATATTCTTCCGTGGCTCTGCCTGTGAAGCTGCAACAGATAAGCTGTTATTAAGTAGATACTGATGTACACACGAACACGATGGCCTCACAAGCTGCTACATGCAGCGCACAGAATGAATACACGGTATGTGAGCGCTTGTCATTGTGTGGTTAGCTTACAGGAATCCATCCTTGACATGCTACCTTTCAAAATAGTGACTTCACCATGGATTGGGTGTCACACTTAACACAAACCGATTATTACCTGAAAATCAAAACATTCACGCCAAGCACAAACATGTGTAACCTTCATGTAAAATAGCAGCTTGAAAAATACGGTTGACATAAACAGAGGTTAAAGCACTTGGCACAGAAACAACACCTCAGTGGCTATAGTGTGATGACAACACTGGTTTCCAGGTGGAGAAGGAGGATATTATTTTTCCATTCTTACTCCTCTGTGACAACGTTGTTGCAAAACCAATGAAACCAGTGATTTGGTCTGACAATTTGCAAGAAATAAGACTATCAATTAAAGGGTTTATTGAGTTCAACATATGCCAGGTGAACCTCGGGGAAGGAGGGGGGGAGGAGACGTGACCTGCAGAGTGGCAATAAATTGGAATGAGACACTGGCTCAATTGCTATTTTGAGACATCATTTAGTGTTTAGATATATATCTTCACGTTGGGGGTTTGTGTGTCAAACGGTGCACACAAACACACACATTTGCACATCTATCCTAAGGCATAGTTCAAATCTTAACCCTATATACCAATTCCTCAGAAATGAGGTCCTGCCTCATTAGGACCAGGTTTTGGTCTCCGTGGGGACTACTGGCCCTGACAAGGTCAGTGTTCAGTCGAGGAAAAATCCTAAAGAGGTAACAAATAAGAACACACAGGTAGTAATAGAAATGTACAATAGTTCATAAATAACTATTCAACTAATGTGGTTCTGGGCATTTATTTTGAAGGACAGAAACACAATAACACTAGTTCCAGTTTTGGCTTTTCATTCAATATATAAAGTTCATAAAACTGTGAGTTTGCTTTGGGATGATAGATCTTGACACTATTACTATATATATGCTATTGACACATTTGACATTATTTTACCTTACTGACTTATACATTTCACTTCAACATGGAACCAACACTGTAAAGATTTGTTTTCACTGTGACGAGGGTATGTGTAAAGGGAGACAGGGAGTTGTGGCTGTGATTACAATGTTGCATGAAATTGACAAATGATACAGACTTACCTTGTACCTGCAGGCACCGCACCTTCCTTAATACAAAGGAAAAATACGCCACCTGGTTGTCTCAGGTGAAATCGTCCCAAGGTGTTTGCCAGATCACATTTCATAGGTGAAACAGTGATAAAGCTGCAGTGAATGGAGATTCCGGTGAACTTTTTCTCCTATCAATAGTAAATGTTTTCATGTGGAGTCATGACGACACTTTTATTATGATCCGTGGTTTTATTACAGAATGTCGTGCGCACAAGGAGAAGATATTGGATGATGCTCTGAACCGTCCAGCCCCGCCTTCTTGGGGTTGGTCCTGAGGTGAGCCTGCTATAAACTGCTGCTCGCACACACTGTAGGTGAGATGGGCTTCAGTCCACATGCAGGTATGACAGGAGCGCAGGGAATCGTTGGATCATATTCAAAGCAGGCTGCATCTTGACGCACACACCGACCTTACGCGGAGAACAACTGGGCAGATCTTGGGCAGCACTGTCACAGAGGATCAACAGAAAAAACACCAACAACACACACACACACACACAACAAAAAAAATCATGAAGTTGGAAGTGCTGTGCGGGAACCACTATGACATGAAACATTTCGAGATGTCGAGTGATGCAGATGGAGGAAGTGTGCGCTCTTCTAGTTCTGCTGAGGAGGAGCTGGGGTCGGATGGGGACTGCGTGGCGCACAGCCCTCCTCCACCTGTTACTCCGTGCGGCAGCAGCAAGTCAAAGCCGTACACACGGAGACCCAAACCCCCGTTCTCCTACATCGCTCTCATCGCCATGGCTATCCGGGACTCCCAGTGCGGTCGCCTGACTTTGGCGGAAATAAACGAGTATTTGATGAAAAAGTTTCCCTTCTTTAGAGGCAGCTACACCGGCTGGAGAAACTCGGTGCGACACAACCTGTCACTTAACGACTGCTTTCTTAAAGTGCTCCGGGACCCATCGAGACCCTGGGGGAAGGACAATTACTGGATGCTGAATCCCCACAGCGAATACACATTTGCCGACGGCGTGTTTCGGCGCAGGAGAAAGCGCATCAACAAGAGGTTCAGCGCGGCCCAGGAAGACTCCGAGAGAGCGGAGGAGCCGCGGAGCAGTGCGCCGTCTGCGGCCGTCACCAAGACGCACTCAGGTCCCAAGTTCACCAGTTCATTTGCAATAGACAGCATTCTCAGCACGCCGTTCAAGAGAGACTCAAACAAGGAGCCGTTCCATCTCCTCCCTGCCTTCACTTGGCCGTGCTACACTGAGCTAATGACGCCTCACTCGAATACACCTGCCTCATTTCCGTGCGTAAAGGCGCAGTGCCACATGGAGCCCTGTGCTGCTCCGCATGTGTCAAACGACTTTGGCTTTGGCCTGCACGCCTCACAGACAGTCTTCGAATATCAGAGATAAACTCTCTTTTATGTGATGATTAAATGTTTTCAACGTGCACTGATGATGGAGGGAAAGGACCAAACACCAAAGAAACGACTTTTCCCACTTGTGTTGGGGATGACGTTGGCATTACATTGACTTAGATATTATTGTGGTGGCATGGTGTTACATTTTTGTACCTCTGGTCATTTGCTTTACAGCACTATCAAAGATAATATTTTATAAACATATGTGTTTGTTGTACCTGTTACTGAATTACTGTTAATGTTGATGTTATTTCAATAAACGTGTTTAAATCCACTTTGCTTGTTTCTGTGTCTCTTCTTCTTCTTTTTTTTTGAAAATGTACTCCTCACAATTAAAATAAAGGAACTGACCAAACTCTAACTCTAACACATCTAAAGATGGTACAAGTACACGCGGACACGAGGCTGCTGTGGAGTCAAATAAGGCACCTGCGTGACAGGTCGACACAGTCAACGTGGTCACGTGACTCCTCGTTAAAATACTTAGACAGCTCTGCTGTGGGAGAGGCTGCAGGTGGAGAACCTCCCACGTACATACCTGACATGCATTTACAGACAGTAATAATAATAATAATACTAATGATGATGGTAATAATAATAACAATAATAATAATAATTATAATAACAAAAATACTAATCATTATTATTGTGTCTTATTGTTTGTATGTATTCATCTTTGCTGATAAATTAAGATAAAAGTATTTATTTTTTAACACTCAAGAGGGTCACTGCAGCCGGATAGGGTCATTCAATATTTATGTTTTTTTGTCTGGCGCCCCAAATAGCTGTCGCCTCAGTCACCACATGCGCAGGAAAGAGTTTTTTTATACAAATGTTGCATCCTGAACTCAGCTGAAATCCACAATAGACAGAAACGTCTTCCATGTGGACCTATTCTTCTAACATTTGACAAATATCCTGTAAAGCGGCTATTTACATCATAGATGTGGATTTGGACATTTCTGTGTGTGTGGGTGGGGGGTTGGAGGGGGTATTAAAGTGTAACGACTTTCTCCAAATTGCCTCCTTGCACGAAGAATCAATTTACAGCAACAGAGTTACATAAACGATATTTGAAAATCTCGGTGTTCGACTCCTTTTGTGCCTTACTCTCCCGATTTTACAATCATTTCATTTCTCCAGAGATGTAATCCAGGCCCCAAGAGGTAAACTGACACTTGTGCACTGTGTGTGGTATGTTGGCACGCTCTGATGGAAAAAGCATGCTTCCTCTCATGTCAGAGCTTTAACCCTGAACAGATCCTAAACAAATCAGGACTCCTTCTCCTGCATGTGCACCTTTATAACACGAAACCACATCGTCACATTTTTGCACTTATATCATACAAAGGGAGTCATTTATCCAAACTCGTCTCTTTATTTATCACGACTTGTCAAGTTCTAGTGACAAATATTGCTCTGACAAATGTGGACGGAGGTTGTTTGGAAAGAGAGTCGTGGGAGGAGATTTGTCTTATACTCCACTGTGCCGTGTCCGGCTTCTAGTCTGGATCCGAGCCAGATGGGGAGGGAGTAGTTCCTGGCGATTTCTTGGAGGGATTTGGGGGGATAGAGGGGCAGAGAGAGATTTAAGAATTGATAGGTGGTCGAGTTTTGTTTGGACGAGTGGATAACCCTAAGCAGAGTGGAGGAGTCTCATTCCCCTTCTCATATGGGATTATTGCCAGCAATGGACAGAGGGAGCAAAGTGGCCCAGCGGATGGCGTTTCATGCACGGAGCATCGCAAAGAGACGCTCACGTCTTTAATTATCACTTCAGGCAACCTTTAAAAAACAGTTTGACAGCAACGAGAGAGTTATCCAAGTGTTAAAGAGACACCACAGTGGTCATATCCAAAAAAGAGGCGCAACCATGACGACAGAAAGCTCCCACCAACATTTGGATCCATCTAATCCCTCACGGTGCAACCAAGCGGCCGGTGCTCTGAATGCAACTCTGCTGAGCGCACAGCCAGTGATGGAGAGCGCGCACACTGCATCAGCGAAAGGAAAGAAGGGAAACTCGGGCTTGAGGCGCCCAGAAAAGCCACCATACTCTTACATCGCCCTCATTGTGATGGCAATTCAAAGCTCGCCGACGAAAAGACTCACTTTGAGTGAAATCTATCAGTTCTTGCAGGCCCGCTTCCCTTTCTTTAGGGGTTCATACCAAGGATGGAAGAACTCCGTGAGACACAACCTGTCTCTGAATGAGTGCTTCATAAAGCTGCCCAAAGGACTCGGTCGGCCTGGCAAAGGACACTACTGGACCATAGACCCGGGGAGCGAGTTCATGTTCGAGGAGGGCTCCTTTCGCCGTAGACCTCGGGGATTCCGCAGGAAATGTCAAGCCCTGAAGCCCATGTACAGGATGATGAACGGTATCGGGTTCGGTGCGTCCATGCTGCCACAAAACTTTGATTTCCAGTCGCCTCCAGGCTCATTAACGTGCCATGGCAGTTACAACATAGACTTGATGGGTAATCCAGTGCCAGGTGGTTTTGAGGGACTCGCAGGGGGTCACCACGTCCCCCACATGTCATCGAGCTCCGGGTCATCGTACATGGCTGCGTGTCAGGCGGCCTCGAACGCGGACTATTGCCCGGACAGCAACAGCAGCCCGCTGCAGTCCTCTGCAGCGATGGTGGGACCTCTGGACTGTCAGTCGCCTTACGCAAATGCAGCCTCACACTGGAGTTCACCTGGTGTGGCTTCATACATGAAACAGCAGTCACTGGCATCAAGCAGCCCCACGTCCTCCGCTCTGCACACGGGGATGTCGTCGTATTCTCTGGACCAGGGTTATCTGCACCATAACGCACGAGATTCTTCTGATATTTCAGGTTTGAACGTCTCTGAGTCTGATATTTCAAACTAAATGTCTGCTCCTGATGAGTAAGAAGGATTAAAGTAAAAACAGTACCATTTCATACATAATATGCATTTACACATTGCCTGACATTGGATTTTAACAATGCGTATTATATCTGTGTGTGTTAGAGTTGCAATAGCCTTTTTTTTAAATAAAAAATAAATAAATAAAAGGAAATTAAGCGTGAAACTATACAGCTGTGACTTTACAACCTGAAAATATTCAAGGATTAAACTATAACTGACAAACTCAAATAAAGTCTAAAATTACGTTTGGAATTTGAAATGTTTCATCCATTAATGTAGCTTTATTTCAGACTGATAACTCAAAGTAAGCTAGAAATAATCAGCACACAACATAAAATGAAATGTAAACATATTACTTCTTCCAAAACGAGTACCATGTGGTCACATTTGAGTCATATAAATCGTACATTTATCATCGCTGAATTGTGTGTGAAATGCATGTCATATTACCTTGTGTTAAACCCAAATCCCTCTTGTATTTTGGCTTGAAAATATCGATACCTTATATGCTATCAAATATATCACAGTACAATATTTAAAAAATATTAATAATACTTCATAAAAATAAAATAAAACAAATTACAGACTCTCTCAAAGCTAGGCCTATTCTGAACAGGGAAATTAAATGTGACACAATGAAAAACACACAAGTCAGATATGAGGGATTTCAGTAAAACATCATCATCGTTGATTCTGTTTCATTATCTTTTAATTTTGCATGATACGAGTTTGTTTTAGTCCACAGTGGAACAAACGTGGTTCCTCTTTGTAATAATACAAACAAAATGATAATTATATTATAATATATATTATAATATTATAATCATAAGCTCGTAATTTTTATTGGTGCGCTTAGTAATCAACCAATGATTTACCAACGATTGGATGGTCCTTCATATTAAATAATAAGCGCATTTTACCAGGTTTAATTTCCTTCACCAATATAATCTATACCTGCTTTTTTCTTTTTAGCTATTTAGTTCATCAGCAAGACCAACTTTCTGGTGAAAAGCTGCAGAAAAACAAAACAACAACAAAAAATCCGCCTATTTAGCGAAACACAGTCACATCAGTTTCCGCCAATTAAGAAATGATATCAATAGTTAATTGGAGAATAAGAAAAATGTGGTCATTATTTAAATGTATATTACTGTGTTATTACAGATTAAAGAGGTAAATATCAACCAAACGTCACTGATCACGGAACAATCAGTATTGTGAATAGTTGATCAAAGCCAATCAATCACTCATCAATAGTAATAGTAATAATAATAACAAAGTATTAGGGACAAAATATATGTAAATACAATTTAAGTATTTAACCTAAAGCACAGATTTTGCTTTATTTTTATTTTTTTAATCCAACATTTGTAATAAAATTTGACTAATGTGAACCAGGTGGCAAAAAAATCCAGATTGACCCAAATTAAAAAAGTGATTATTTCACCTGACTTGTCCCGTTTGTTTACAGTGGGTCTGTCTCGATATTCCAGCCACTCAGCTCCTGTGTGTGACAGGAAGGACTTCGTCCTGAACCTGAACGGAATCTCTTCCCTCCATCCCAGCAGCGGAGGATCTTATTACCATCAGCTCCATCACCATCACCAGAGTGTGTGTCAGGACGTGAAGCCCTGTGTCATGTGACAGCAAAAACATGTGCCGCCAAAGATAAAAACAACAACAACAACAACAACTGTCCACTGATGAATCAAACACTTCTTTTATTACAATATCTTTATTTTCTAAAGACTCAGACTTCATTTGAGTTCATTTTGACCTTTAAACCGTTTAATGGCGAGTGTGATAATATGAGGGCTTGTTGTGACACTTTCTCAGAACATGAAGCATAAGCAGTATTTACATTTCTTTAATTGAAAACTAGAACACGTTTTTTGTTTACCTTTATGTTTATTTGCGCACTTAACTTTCTTTTCTTGATGTTACCCGAAAGATGTTCTACGTCATTAAAGAGATTTATTTTCAAAGAATAGTTTCGGTGTTTTTAATGTATTAAAAGCTGTTCTTTTTGTTAGTGATAGCTAGAATTTTATTGTTATTGTTATTATTATTATTATTATTATTATTACATTATTAAAATGTAAAAACGTTTGTGTTGATGTTCAATTATTTGATTAATGTTAACAATAAGTTAATAATTAGCATTTGAGATTTAAAAAAAAAATCCATATATTCCCCCGAAAACTCAAATCCTTTGTTACTTTACTTACAGATTAGCAGGCGGACATTAAACACTTTTAAATCTTAGTATTTACTGACACAACCTTGGCATTACAAATTGCAGAGTAAACTAATGTTCATCATTATTTTAGCTGCTCCTACATTGAGGTTTATTTTAGAGCCATCAGTGTTTTAGTTTCCTCTGAATAAAAACTCTCTGATGCTTGTTGTTAAATTGGCAAAGAGAAACAATGAACATTTATTCCAGACAACTGTGGATACCACACTCTAATGTTTTAGTCTTAATCAGCCCTCTTGCTAGGAACTGTACTGCCACCTTGTGGAGATTGAAAGTTAAAGGACTAAAATTGGTGACTAACCCATATTTCTCATTTTGGGAAAAAGAAAGGCAGATAATTATGTAGTGCAGCTATACTGAAGAGACAATAAATAAATACAGTGCTATTTTCCTGATTCACAAAACACAATACACTGACAGGCCTATGAATCTTACTTAAGATGTTGTTTTAAGTGAAATAATCACCATGAGATACATTATAAACAAATGCAGCTAACGTCTGACTTCATAAAAAATAAACACATGTGATAAAACAAATAAGTAGTAGATATTATGACAGTGGATTCAGGGTTTATAAGAATAAGAGTTTGTTCCACCGTAAATTGTGCTGAAAAACACACACGTAGTAATGAGGACATTCATCATAATGCATTCCTTAACCTTAACCATGTAAACACCTAACCTTAACCCTTAACCTAACCCTGACATAAACCCAATTCTAACCCTAACCCTAAAACCATGTCTTAACCCCCCAAAGGTAATTTTAAAGGGGTGACAGAATGTGAGAACCAGCCAAAATGTCCTCACTTAACCAAAATGTCCTCACTTAACCAAAATGTCCTCACTTAACCAAAATGTCGTCACTCCCTATGTCTTATGTTTTTTGGTCCTCACAAAGATACCCATACAAGAGGACACACACACGTCCATTGTCTAACCAAAGCCATTACGTCTAACCCTAGCCTTAACCTAACCACAATTCAAATGTTAGCTTTAAACCTAACCAGCTCCCCAGAAAAGGATGACACCAAGACCAGGTGTAGGTCTCCATGAGGGCTACTGGTCCTGACAAGGTTAGTGTTTATGCCAGAAAAGGTCCTAAAGAGTTAAACAATACAAGTACACATAGAGAGAGAGAGGGGAAAGAGAGAGAGAGAGAGAGAGAGAGCGAGAGAGAGCCAAGTCAGTGCTATTATCTGGTGCCACATGTGTTTGTCCTTCTCATTTATCCATGCAGAGTATGAGCATGATGATACATGAGTATGATGGGGTCGTGGCTGCCGGACAACATGCATTCACCAGCTACTTTATTGGGTACACAGGACACCTAATACAGTGTCAGGAGTGACACACGGAGTGGTCTTCTGTTGCTGCGTCTGCTTCATCTGCTTCACATGGTTCGACCTGTTCTGAGATGGTCTGAAGTCCTTCATTGTGGTTATTTGAGTTAGTGTTGCCCTTCTTTTTCAAACCAGCGTGGCTATTCCCCACTGACCTCTGACACCTCTGTAAACCCTGAAGATGGTTGTGCATGATAATCATTCATTAATTAACCAGCCCATCTGGCAATAACCACTATGTTCATTTTAAAATCACCCCTTAAGCCCTAAGCCTATTTTGTATAGATCTCTGCTCGAAAATTGCACACTCATAATGAAATGAGTATATCACTACAACTACAAGGTCTATTTGAATACTTTGGGTGTCATGGTAAAGGGAACACTTGTGGGATTTGTTAAGATGTGTAAATACCAGTGCATTTGTTACTGGTGAAGAGTAAATGAAAAAAAAAAAGAAGCAATTTCAGGATGAGTATCTCTTTGGAATGATGGAGATGAAGCTCTAAATTCAATCAAATCAAAGTACAACATGTGAACATCATCTCTGCAAAGTTTGACTTTGATCAAGTGAAGCAGAACAAAATTAGAGAGGTTTTAATACAGAAAGTACAGACGAGGATTTTGACCCATTTCGGAAACATCTATGCCATTTGTATTTTCTCATGTATTAAACTACTTTTTTTTTTTTAATTTTTTGTCACTATTAGTGTTCAATAAAACAGTTTATTGCCTTGTATCAACGTTCCTGCAGACTTTAATATATTTTCCATTCCAAAAACGAACACTAGATGGGTCCATTGAGTTGTGTTTCTCTTTGTTGGCCTGTATCTCAGCGAGGGAGCCTGTCGTCTCGAGATTTGATTGACAGCTTTGTTAGCCAATGAGAAGCAATATAACATCCGGGTGTGACCCGACTGGCTGCTGCCTTAGGATAGGGTAGTGCGCCCGGAATGTTTTAAGTGTAACACAGGAAGTCCGTCTAACCAGACGAAAATCAAAAGAAAATCACGTTTTCACAGACAAACATCAAAGGTAAGAGCTGTTTCCAGTTGTCATTCGGCGAATCGATTTCTGTTGTCTTTATTCTTTGGCTTTTATCTCCGTAATGGTTTGTTAACTGCTTTTGTAATCAGCGGAGTCTGGATGGAGTGTGTTTTGGACAAAGTGTCAGAGTGTTAGATCCAGAAATGCGGCAAAATGTGCCGAGTGGGTTAACGCAGCGGTTCCATACGAAGTTTGATATGAAGTTATTCATTTAGTTGTTATTTGAGCTGTGTTTTTCACATTTAAAATATTAAAAAAAAAAAAAAAAATTCCCTCAGGATTAACTTTTTTCTCGATCCTTCTTCGAAAATTGTTCGAGCTGACTCCGTCAGGGTCCCCCAATTTGGGGACTTACAATCACATTTCTACTGAATTCTGCTGCTTGGTTTGTTGAGTGAATGAGTTTATTAAAATAATGACAGTAATTTTTATAAACAGGCTTTTGAATGGGACACTTGTATTGTGTTGACTTTTAATGTGAGTTTGTAGTTTATTATGGTCACTGCCCATGATGCTGAAGATGTTGTTTTTTTTGCTATCAAAGACTGAGAGTTAAATAATTTATTCTTGTTTTGGATCTTGTCAAGAAAACCATAGTAATACAAGTCGTTTAAGAGCCTCCGCTGCTTTTTCCTTTGTTATTATAATGATAACGTCACTCATACATGCACATACAAGACCCATACTACAGTAGTACATCTCCATTTTTCAGGCCCTGGATTTTTTTCCCTCTGAATTCTGTGTGCCTGATCACTCTGTGTCTGCAGTACTAAGGTTGACCACATAGTGGCAGCAGTGTCACATAAATGATCTGGAACCTCTGCACTCATTGTTGAACGATATTTGAGTAGATCACCCCGCCTCTCTCCCTCTCCCTCTCCCTCTCTCCCTCAAACACACACAAGTTTGCACAGCTATTCTTAGGACACTGCATCGACTTCCATTAATTTGGTCTCAAACTCAAATGACTTGGAGGCCAATGAGCATCTAGACTGATCAGGAGGGGAAGAAATTAAAGAACAAATCACACTGTTTGGGTAAAAGACTGCACATTAGTATTGGGGCCACACTGAGGGGAAAAAAAAAAAACATTGGAAGAATTACGACATTATACTCAAAGGTGTACTTTTTTTTCCCAGTATGGCCCTATACTCTGTATTAGAGTAGTGTGCTCATAATATCACAACAAACTGCATCATGATATTGAAGAAAATTATATTCATGGCAATTTCCAAAGGATTCAGAATTAGTGAAAAGGAGGGTTTGTTTTGGCATGGAAGGATGCACAGTAAAACAATGAAGTAATATATTTTATGATGCAAAATAAATCTACAAAAAATGACAACAAACAATTTAATTAATTTACAACATGATCTCAAGTGGCAGGCCGTATGGCATCGATTTGGGGGCCACATGTGGTCCTCGGGCGCGAGACATATGACCTAAAAAAATATACCTAATCAGACTTCACATCAGTTTATTAGAGAATTCGGTTGGACAATCAACTGAGACATGCATTGTGAGCTTGACGCTTGACTCTTTGTGAACGCTAGAGGGAGCCATCTATCTATCTATCTATCTATCTATCTATCTATCTGTCTATCTATCCATATATCTATCATCAACAATAATAATTATAAAAAAACTGAAGAACATGTGTTTATTGTGGCATGATGACATTATATAAATAGCTAAGTATAAGCCGTTTTCATACTCTACTTATTTAATGGCTTATTTTAAAAAATGTAAAACTAGTCCAAAATAAATAAAACACAAACAATAAAACGGGATTTTATTAGAAAACCAATTCAATCTGTGTAATAACGATCATCTCATAATAATGCAATTCAATTCGTAAATGAAATGATTTATTAGCCTGTTGTTTGTGTGATTTTGACGCGTACAGCGTGTCATTCAGCCGCACTCCAGTCGTCTGTGTCCTCAGTAATGAAGAGTTAAGGTGGACTGGGTGGGCAGGCCGCGGTTTAAGGCCCGTAGTGAACTGTGTAAACAGCCCAGGGCGGTGGAAAAAGTTCATGCCCAGGTCCATGTAAGGAGAAACCGGCGCAGCATCAGGCCAATGCACGGACATTTAATTAAGACGACCTGCAGAGGATTACAGCGATACTTAACGCTGTAACGTTGCCTCACAATGACCACTAACAACTTTCATACACGGCCGCCTGAGACAGCAGCGAGAGACCGAGAGGCCTCCGAGGTGTGTTTATTTTAACGTTTTAATCTGTGGTCAGCGTTTTATTATTTTTTAATTACTCCTCAAAACTCAGCCTTGAAAAAGAAAAAAAAAAATCCCCACTCTTCAGCACGGAATAAAATCACCAGATTCTTTTTGTAATAACTCAAACTCAGTACATTATCACATATGTGACAAAATTAAAGTAAGGAGCAAACATAAATGGAAATAATTTATGAATAAATGTGCACCAGGACTACAAATATAGCCCTATCATCAATTTTATTTTTGTCCAATTAATGAGTCGAAAATAAAGTCTGTACAGTCTGTAAACAAGGTTGTTCCATTCGGTTCTCTGTCCTTGTCTTGAAACTGTGATGTAGAATAAACCGTCTCTGCTCTCATTATCAGCACAGACTCTCTTTACTTTCCGTTTTTAATTAGATCGCACTTCACGACGCGAGCTTCTGCACTGCTTTGATGTCACTGAGATCTGCTGCTGCTCTCCACTATTTCCAGGAGAAAAAAAAAAACTACTGAACCATTTATAGGTTTATTATTCCTAGAATAATTAACTGTTTTAAAGTGGAGATTGAAGGCGGCAGCTACGAGAAAATCTTGATAAAATAATTCGGTGGATGCGTAAAAACACCTGAATTTTAGACGAATCTCAGAATTAAATAAAGCTGTAACATGTACATATTAATCTATAGACCATATACTTATATTTAACTTATATTGGTCTTATATATGGTGTAGTTTTGTGGTATAGAGTGCGGGGAACATATACTCAGTGGTGTGATTTGTGTACATGTGAGTTGCTATGGCACGTCTGAGGTCGTTGCTGAAGTGGAGCTGGGAGTTACCGACACCTTCTCTCTGCTTTTACTAAAAAGCCCAGTGTGAGTCCAGGAGCGCTCTCTCTGCTCCCCCTGCCTTCCCATTGGACGACCCGCTCAACTATTTGGGGAGGAGCTCCACTGGCAGCAAAAAGGAGGAAAGAATTTAACTGCGCAAAAAGTCCTGTCTGGTGACGGATGTCCTGAGTCCAAAGAGGTTTTTCAATGCGCGTTTGTTTCACAGAGACACAGAGATGGGGACGGCTTGAACGCACCAGAGACCCAGCATCTGTTTAGACGCCACTTCTCTGTTTTCACTTTGTAGTTTCAAGTGAGCAGTGAGGGACTGTGATTTGAGCGCACCAGCTTTCAGAGGAGGGAGAAGTGGAGCTCTCCGTGACCGTCTGCCTATTTGGGAACTTATATTGTCGTCGGATCAAGGTGAAGACATGCAGGCTCGCTACTCCGTCTCCAGCCCCAACTCACTGGGCGTCGTGCCGTACATCAGCAGTGATCCGAGCTACTACCGGGCCGCTGCCGGTGGAGGATACACAGGGATGCCAGCACCCATGAACATGTACTCTCATGCGGCTCATGACCAGTACCCAGCCAGCATGGCCCGTGCGTACGGACCGTACACCCCGCAGCCTCAGCCTAAGGATATGGTCAAACCTCCCTACAGCTACATTGCGCTCATCACTATGGCTATCCAAAACTCTCCTGACAAGAAGGTGACCCTAAACGGGATTTACCAGTTCATTATGGAGAGGTTTCCATTTTACCGAGACAACAAGCAGGGCTGGCAGAACAGCATCAGGCACAATCTGTCTCTCAATGAGTGTTTTGTCAAGGTGCCTCGTGATGATAAGAAACCCGGCAAAGGCAGCTACTGGACCCTGGACCCGGACTCTTACAATATGTTTGAAAACGGGAGCTTCTTGAGGAGGAGGCGGCGGTTCAAGAAGAAGGACGCGCTGAGAGAGAAAGAAGAGCGGCAGCAGAAGGACGTGCCGCCCAGGCAGCAGGGCCGGGATCAGGAGCAGCCGGTGCAGGGCTCCCAGCCTGTCAGGGTCCAGGATATTAAGACTGAGAACGGCTCGGTCACGCCGCCACAGGCCGACTCACCCTCTTTGAGGACCGTGCCCAAAATCGAGAGCCCGGACAGCAGCAGCATGTCCAGCGGGAGCCCTCACAGCATCCCCTCCAGCCGCTCCATTGGCATGGACAGCTCCGAGCACCACCAGCAGCACCACAGCCAGGCCTCGACGCAGGGCTTCAGCGTGGACAACATCATGACCTCGCTCCGGGGGTCTCCACAAGGGGCCACAGAGCTCAACCCCAGCCTCAGCGCCTCAGCCAGGACAGGTATAACACCGTCTATGTCCCTAAACTACTCCCCAAATCAGTCGTCTGTCTTTAGCTCACAGTGTAACCAAAACTCAATCTCCACTACCTCCAATGCAACCTATCATTGTAACATGCAAGCCATGAGCTTGTACGCCGGGGACAGATCGAGCCACTTGGCACCGAGCACCACCGTGGACGAAACGTTGCCAGATTACTCTGTCACGACCACCGCGTCCTCCCTGAGCCACGGTAATCTAAACTCTGGCCAGGAGGGCCACCATCCTCACCAAGGGAGGCTGACCTCATGGTACCTCAACCAGGCCGGAGACCTGGGCCATCTGGGCACAGCGTACCCGGCCCAGCAGCAGAACTTCCATTCAGTCCGAGAGATGTTTGAATCCCAGAGAATTGGCTTGAATAACTCGCCGGTGAATGGGAATAACAGCTGTCAGATGTCATTCCCCCCGAGCCAATCCATCTATCGCACTTCGGGAGCTTTTGTATATGACTGCAGCAAGTTCTGACCAAAAGAAAACGAATAATAAGAAAGACAGGCTCCATATTTTTTTTAATTTTTTTTTGCTCACGGTGTTTGAACTCTTTCAATAAAACCCAGTCCCCCCTCTCTCCTCTCCTCTCCTCTCCTCTCCTCCGCCCACACCACACGGACTAATATGAGACAGAAAACAAAAACAGAAACAGAAAAAAAAAGACTTGATCTTGGTTTTTCTAAAGAACAGTGTTACTGCCAAATAACACGTAAGTCTCTCTTTGCTTTTGTGGCTTTTATGTGATATGCTTAAGATGTTTTCATGGACGTGTAAATTGCATATAGTAATTTATTTCTAAACTGTAGCCAGGATATTATGGACCAAACACCAAAAAAAGTGTTTCTAAATTGAACTGCCTTAATTGTCCAAAAAATATGTTCCATTATAAAAAGTTAAAAAAAAGGGAACGTGTATATCGCCGTACTATTTCAAAGATTCTTCATTTTTGTTGAAACGTATTTTTGAAGGATTTTGTTTTGTTTTTGTTTAATAAATTTGTCATTTTATGTGAGTTTTAACGTCACGCCTCGTTTCTTGGAGACTTGAAAACGGGCTGCTGATATTTCACACTCAATCTGACCCGTGCTCGGTTTGTGTGGAGGGTAAACAGGCCTCGTCATTAATCTGAGCTGACTTCCCTGCAGTTTCCATTTATTGAAATGATGTGAGTTGAGAAATAAATAGCCAGTTTAATGGAGACTGCCAACCCAGCTGCTAACACCAATGTTCTTTTAAAAAAAAAAAAAATTATAATAATAATAATATGTATGTGCGAGTGATATTTCTCTGGGGGCATATGCGATGAAAACAATTCATGCGCACGTCCACAAACAAGAACGTAGATGTAAATCATTTCTTATTTTTATGGATTGTTTTATTTTCTCCCTCTATTTTCGCACGTTAATAGCGAGAGATGGTTAGAGGTGAAGATGACCTCGAGGGCCCAGACCTGGAAAATACAAACAGCACGCATCACAACTTTGTTTTGGATTGCGTTTGTGTGTTTACTGGCGCATACCAGTGCTTCCTTAATATCATACCACGCATGCCAAAGACAGTGGCGTTGTCACTTCACTCCTGATGTTTGAACTCTGAGCAGTCTGACACGACACTGACGTGGCTGTGGACAAAATACGACCCTCAAGCACCCTCAGCTTTTTTGTTTTGTTTTGTATATTGTACTCTGAACTCTTCCTGTACTCCAGGCTGTTGGGAAGATTGATTGCGAGAGTGAGGAGATTTTTTTATTTTTGCCCAAATATGGAGGAAATGTCAAATTGAGGTTTTATTTGCAATCCAGGTTTTGGCACTCGTTTTAATCCAAGAATCAAACGCCTTTTCACTGTTGCTTCCTCTCAGAGTGACACAGACTCCGTCTCATTTAATCACATTAAAAGACAAATCATGAATTAGACCTTCCCCAAAATGTGTTTACACGATTCTATCAACGTATTTATGAACCGCAGGCCCCTTGTTAAGAAGCTCCCGTTAAGAACTGTAATCAGTTATGTAAATAAAAAAACAAATGCGTCAAAGCAGCTTAACATTCAAATGTATTTATTATTTGGCTTATTTTAATTTAAAATGGCAATTGCTCATAAAATAATTAAAAAATATAGTTCACAGGGCCACAAACAAAAACAACAACACTTGTATAGTAAATTAACGTTCAGTAATATAAGCGTCATTAACACATCACTAGCAAAAACAAATTTTGCCAGTGAAAAAACAATTTGTTTAAAATATAGTCTATATTATTATTATTATTATTATTATTATTATTATTATTGTTGTTATTATTACTATAATGAGCTTTAAAAAATACAAATATGTAAAGCAAATATTTAAGCATTTTAAACAGTGAATAATAATAAATCAAACAAAGTGCAATTCATTTTAATAATAATAAAGGTCAGTTACCAAACAGGAGCGCCATTGTTACACAGCCTGCATGTAATATTACAACACTTTCATATCAACAAATAAACAAATACGACAAACTACAATTTGCAGATTTAAAATTCCAAAAACAGCCTCGAGACTATATTTATTAATTAATAATATTTTTGCATATTCACATTTTTCCTCCCTTAGATGAGCTGGTGACACACGTTGTCACGTGACAGCGTGTAAATTGTTATTCTGAAACTATAGCTTTTATTTATTTTATTTTTTTTAATGGAAGTTTTATAAGTGGGGAAAAATATAATTTTCGGTTGCTTCTGTGCCTCAGAAACAACAAGGCGCGAGGCACAGACAGCAACAACAAAAAAACACAACACATCACAACAAGGCATCTTTAAATGTGTCGGACAGTACAGTGGCATCTGTGTGTGAGCGCGCGCCAGAACCTAAAATAAGACTTTGCAGTGAAAATCCCGCTTGTCTGTCCCGACACGGACTACAATCACAGGTCCATAAAAGTCATTAGATACTTTCCCAAGTTTAGGCCTAATAAACAAACGTCGTGTTAGTCGTAAGATTGATGGCGCCCTCACAGAATGGACCAGGTCAGGAAGGAATAAAATTCAATCAGAGAGCTGGAATCGTTTTTCACGAGACGGAAAAGCCAGAGAGGGAGACGGGGGTCAACGAGGAGGATGTCGGCCGCCAGAGCACCATCAACAATAGAGAGAGAGAGAGGAGGAGGGAAAGGGAGACTTGCAATTATTTCACTGTAAATTAAAGCTGCAATTAAAAATAAGAATAAAAACAAATAACAACAACACTCTAAGAGGATAATATTAGTTGCCTGTTTGGCGCTGGAAATCATTGCAAGGAAGTCAGATCAGAATCAGATCATACTCTGTATTTGTGTTTTGTCTGAAACCTTTATCATTCCCCTGAACTCCTACAGCAAAATGTTTAATTTCTACTTAATTTCCCTCCTCTGTCATATGAGCAATTATTGTGGTAGATTTACTTGAACAGATACGACCCCAGCCCAACGCCAAGGGCTGTCATTTTAACAACAACAACAACGAAAACAAGAGTCAGATTCATGCATATGTGGGTAAAATCTCCCCAGTCAGAGTTTTAGGGCTCTTTAACTGTAACCCATGTGAAGAGAAGGACCCAGCTGTTTAAAGCCTGCACTGAGACTTTACTCTGCCTTTTTTCCTGAAACGTTCCGCTACATTCCTGAAAATGCACAACTTCCCTCACTGCTTTGGGTCAAATGGCGAAGACAAAAGCGCCTGTGGGAGAGATGCCTTTTTAATATTCATCAAAATTTAAACTACATATACGTTTTTCTTTTGTTCTTTTCTTTTTACCTTCAGTAAGTTCATTTAAAATGCCTAAAAAAAAAAACTTTAATGTTCTCTTTTTCGCCTGAAACATAATTTCGATTAAACAATAATAATCTGAACTATACAGTCATTTTGAATATGTAGCTATATTCTGGATTACGTCTGATACACTCAAGTGGGAGTGTCTAGTGATCCACAAAAAAACAAAAAAAAACAAAAGAAACAGCTGCTTGCAAACGTGTTAATTATTTACAGATTATGTGGAGACAAGATAGAGTAAAAGCAAATTGAATAGAATTGATATTGTGACAGCGGACGTCACGCAACTGAAAGCAGAGGTACAACTTGACCTTTTAGCTTTGATGTTGTGTTGTTTTTATTACCGCCATGGACGTGGTTTTCCAAAGGGCAGATGGGTGTAATTGATAAATTATCAGCAAATATAGTGGAGCCTATAACAGAGATATATGTATTTGTAGACTTTGTCCTTATTTAATCTGTAATTTTGGTGTATCTTTTAATGTAGTTTGGAGTAGACGGGGATCAGATATCACAATTTTCTTTCACCGTCTCTCTGGTGGATTTCCTCACACAGACAGTCTTGGACCCCGGAGTCCATATTCTATAATGCTTGCAAATTTTGGTTAATCTAAGGACGAGATCGTTATTCCATCCTCACTGGCTGTAAAGGGCGGTAGCTGTGCGTAAAATACGTGCAACCGAGCCAAAGCGTTTCCCAGAAGCAACCCCTGTAATGCGCTCTTTGTTACCCCATCCCATGTTCCATTCGGTTTAAATGGGGAGGACAGGGAAAGGGAGTAGATGCAGTGGAATCTCGCTGCTGCAGCAGACTGTGTGCACCTGTATGACCAACTCGGCTCAGTATGGAAAATGCTGGCTGTTTTTTTTTTAACTGTGTTATATAGTGTACTAGAGTCGAGCTCCGTGCGCCATCTGCTTCTAATTAAGACTCCATAGACGCACATTCTGTCTGCACTGCGGCCAAACGAGTGAGAGGTTGGAGGTCCACCACTTGTCTCTCAGAGGAAAAAAAAACAACAACCCCGCTGCATGCAGCCTCTCGTCCTGCACGTCTCATTTTAAAGACAAATGATAATTGTCAAAGAAATGATTCACCCGGCTTTGTCATAACAGGCAGCGCGTAAACGTGCAAGCATACTTGAGGGGCTCCTGGATCTTGAAATCGTGCATCGGCATCCTCGAGCCTGATGAAGTGAACTCACGCAGACCTGAGAAAGGTGGGATAATGGGGTACTGTGAATTCAGACCGGAGGGGGGGGGGGGGGGGGGGGGGGGACGGCCGACCTTCGAATAACCCGACAGCCCTGACGAGTACAGCGAAAAAACGAACAGAGTTGCCTTCAAGTGACACAAAACCTGCTTCTCTGCAGCTCGGGCTTGCGGTTTCTAATTATAGCACCCTTTTAGCCACTTGAATGTCTCAATTATACCGGCATGACACACAGTAATTTATTGTCAGGTAGTTTAATTTTATGGTTATTGGCTATTTCTTTTTTTTTTTTTTTTTTAAGGCCTCATACCCGTCGATTTTACAACCTTCTTTTTTTAATCTGAATCACGGGGTCAGCTTAATTCTGTCGCAGGTGCGGTATATAAAAAGGGAACATTCTTACAGTATATTTATTCACTGGCTGATTTAATTTGTATTTTCACACATTGTTTTCCTTTTATACTACCATAAAAAAAAACATGTATGTAAGAGAAAATGAAAGGAAATATTGTAAAAACCATTAAATAAACCAGAGAGTTAGACACATGATTTGAATGATGAATTTGCCAGCTTTTAAAATTATTTTGATTTCAGAATTATTATCTTATAATATAAATATATATATATATATATATATATATATATATATATAATATAAATATATCAGACTGATGTATATTTAAAAAAATACAATTTCATATTTGATTGATTGATTTTTTTTTATTACGCAGTGGATTATATATATATGGCTATGCGTCATGGAGTAAGAACGTGCATACTGCAAATGGCATATTCTCATGGGGTTAAACAAAGTTTGCCCCACGAGCAAACATTTTGTGCACATCTTCAAATCAACAACCTTGAACATGTGTAACTTGTGACATGAGACGACCACTTCAGCTCCTGCTATCTGAGCCACAGTGGCAGTTGTCTGGTGTCTGTCTCTCTGTCGTGGGGTTCCGTGTCAATTTCAGGCGGTGAAAACCACAGACTGAGCCTTTAAGACTTAAGACATAAAAAGTGTCACATCTTAATGGTCAAAAACATTAATATCGACCGTCAGGTCAAGAAACATTGGTATTTCAATAATAATGGCGACAAAAATGATTAGAAAATGGCAAAATATATATTTGTTTTAATTTCTAAAATCGTTTTACCTGATATTTAAAAATGATAAAAGTCAATAGATGAATAGAGACATGTGTACATTAATTTAAATAACCCAGTGAATTCAGCAAAGATTTCTCAAACACCAGAACCTGAAGCAAAATAAAACATTTGCACAGGATAATGAAATCACAGCACACACAGACTGGAATTTATTTTATTTAAATATGTGCAAACATGCTGACATCATCAGTTTTCAGGAGACTCTTGTCTTTACACCTGAAAGAGCAGGAGACTGTGCTGGAAATGATCCATCTCAGCTTTGATTCCTGTAATTCTTCTGAAAAACAGAAAAAAAAGAAGAAGAAGAGTGTCACACTATCCAGACAAAGAAACGATGATGAATTGGGTTGCAGAGAAATTATCATCTCCCATTAAAATAAAAGGGGGGAAAGTTGTAAACAGATTTTTAATAAGAGGAGATCCAGTTTTAAATGAATGTGACCAAAACTATCTACAGCAGACTACTTCTTGAATTATGTCCCACTCATTGCCTTGTCATATCTTCCCTCTGCTGCCCTCTCCTTCATTCTGAAGCTCACATGGCAGCAGTGATTGTGTGCAATCGAAAAGAAGCCAATGTTAAACACCTCTGTGTGCTCCTGGGGACTACACTAATCCAGTGTTCCGCGAGCTGATTTATTAAAAACAGATTCCACTGCTATTTCTTTTTAGACCCATCGGAGATGAAAACATCTGATCACATATTTGCTCTGTCAATCATTTAGTTCAGGTCAGCGTGTCATGAAATTATCTGATGGAAAAGTGATGAAAACTCAAGAGCTACTATACGGAAAATCAACATGTCAGCAATTGCACATCCAGACGGAGGGGGGGTGGGGGTGGGGGGGTTGTTAAGCAAAGTCATTCTTTTCTCTTATTTCTCCTCAGTCTTTCTAATGTTTACACATTTGTTCGGTGATGTTTGGGTGAATGAGGTCCAAGGAAATGAATGGATGGCTTAAAAAATACCTCAGACTATTTCTGTTTACTATGTGGTTTTATCACAAACTTCATTCCAACCCATAAACATGAGCACACATTTCAGGCTCACAAAATAAATCTTCTTATAACTTCACACATAATAAATGTATCTTATTTGTGAAATATATTAAAAAAAAAACATTTTCAGTTGCATTGTTAAGAAGAATCAAAACAAAATGACAGCTGAGAGTGTGTGGAATGCACCAAAGAGAAGGGAAAAACAAAGACATTAGCCAAACGTATGTGCTTTTTTTCCTCTAAATCCAAACCCATGCCAGTGCTTTACTTTTCATTCAATTCAAATCAGCTGTTCTTTGTGTGTGTGTTTACTGCAAAGTGTGCAGGTGTGAGGTCTTCTCTGTCTGGCGAGAGGCATCCAGATGGTGTTTGTGTGTGATGGCGAGCGGCAGCGATACAGCGGTGGTGCCTTTCACAGATCAGCACTCGTATCTCTGTTCCATCTCCAGCCTCTCTCTCTGCTCATATAAACATCCCCAGTCCAGGGGCCTCTGATGTTTCTGCCATTGTGTTTACAGTGAGAAGTCAGGCAAATACATGAACTTTACGACAAAGAGAGCAAGGATGAACAAAGGACACGGAGTGGGTTCAGCGTCGGAATTAGTTGCGGTGGAAGAATATATTGCTGCTAAAATGCCAAGAATGTTTTTGTGGATATTAAAATGTTGCGGATTTTAAAGCAAACATTGAAAGACATCAGTCACTCTTCTTCTACTGCACATTAACAATGCGTTGCATTGTATAATTTCTTGTCAGTGGCAATCAGATCCTCCATTGGGATTAACAAACAGTGTTTTATCCTGTTGGGGGTTTTTACATACACGCACATGCACATATGCATATTCTGGTCTGGTCACACCACCCTCTACACACAGTAGGAAACAAGTTCAGTTACACTGATTCAGCATAGACGTGAGCTGACCCAGGAAAAAAAAGAAGCCACGTTTCCGTGCTTATAGGTTCTGTGGCAAACTGAAAATGAAAAGTTTACAACAAGTAAAAAAAAAAAAAAGCCTTGCACACATCAGTGCTTGACCCACAACTCTTACCTCATCCTGTCAAAGGGTTTAATTGACTTTGCCATGAAGCAAATGAGTTGTAGCATTCACTTAAATAAAATAAATTCATGCACATTTCCAATCAAACACAAACCCCATGCAAGTCTACGACTCCAACATCAAAGCGTGGTCAAAGTGATCTCCCACTGCTCCTTTTAAACTGCCCTGTTCTCAAATGTAGAGAGGAGAAAAATCCCCTCAACATCAAAGCGGGAGACAGAGAAAGTCATTTAGCCTTATCTTAATTGAGCTGCAATTTTAATAATGGTCTTACACATTGGGACCAAGGAGGAGAGAATTAGCTGCAGGCTGCAGGAGGAGAGGCTGGCTTCCCTGCTCCGTGCTCCACTGCTCTACTCTGGTTGTCTAATCTCAGCTCCAGACATGTCATTGGCCGGTGATTTATGATGACCTAATGTTTTGTTTACTTCATGCTCATAACAGGCGGGCGGATTGCATGGGGCATGCCGTATGGGGGAAACATGAAAGCGCTGGGCCTGCTTGCAGGGCTGCAGTCCCCCAGCAGTTCACTGAAATAAATAGCTCTGTACTTCAGTCACCTCACACAGCAATTCATGCAAATTGAGGAGCAGGGCTGCTCGCCACTCTAAAGTTTACAAAAGTCCCTGGCTGTGTGTGTTTCATTGGCTCGTATAAGGCAACCATCAATCTTCAGCTCGGAGGTTGCACACTTAATTTAACCTCTGTAAAAACACATTGACCCCTCTGTTCATGCACTTTCTCAATAATTGACTTGCGTTTGACACGAGAGGACAAAGCATAAGGGGTCTGACAACTGCTTGACAGTCAGGTCAAGAGTCCAGTAAGTCGCTCCACTTTCAAGCGTCTTGCACTCGAGCTTCTGTTGGTGTTTTTTCAGGATTCAGCAAAAGCAAAGTGGAGAAGGACTCCCACTGTCTCGAGTCCATACAGAAAATGTAAGCTGAGGGAAAATAAACACAGTAGCTTTGTGTGTGTGATTTAAATGATAGGATCATGCAATATATAATAGGGGTTCCTTTGTTGGCAAAGAGTATGTGAGCATTACAGAAATATGTAGTGTACATGCTTTAACCTTGTGTTTCCTCCATAAACCTCAACATGACTTTATATATATATATATATCTGATCTGGACACATTGACTCAAAGATCTTGTCTGGGAAATATTTGTGACCTGATGTGTTAGTGACAGTAAGGTCAGGGAGACGGAAGGAAGCATCGAGAACACCTGGACCTATATCCTGACCCACTGTGGGAATAATAGACTAGACTAGATTTGATCTTTTTCTGGGGAAGACGATAAAACAACAGTGACCGGTCGTCCAGGTTCATTATTACTTGATTGCTCACTTTAGATTATAATAGATTAAATTTGACTTGATCGATTCCGCAGTGGGGGAATTCACTTGCAATGATTCACTTTAAATAGTAGCTTCAAATACTAATTGAAAAGAAAGATTTCCAGAGTAATGAAGTAACAAAATAGTTTTATGTCGTTTGAGTCTGAGCCCAATGTCTTTAAGAAAAAAAAAAGAAAAGAAAAGAAAAGAAGTCTGGCCCATGACTTTGACTTTCTTGCTTCATCTTCCCACATGAACATGAACTCTGTTCCTTGTTTTTATGCTGACTAACATTACTGCCACACTGGAATTAACATGCAGAGGGTCTGAGGTCACTCTTAGCATGACAAAAACTCCTTATATGTGCATAAAGTTTCATCACATTCCAACTGATATAAATTCATTTGGCATTGGCTGATTTTAACGTCGATAAACATCTGATCTTATTTTGTGTCTAAAAACACACAAACAAAAACAATGGACCCTCTTTTTGCATCGAGCAAATCATCTCTAAGCACGTTCTCAGCACACGTCAAGACATAATATATAGACCAACACATCGCACACGGCGACAAATCACCCACTTTACTGTTTTATTTTATGTGTTTCTATTGTTTACAACACTTCCCAGAGGCCAAGCCTACAACTCCAGGAGATGTCAATAGTGTAAATATTTTTTCTCCTTCCCTGTCTGGCCATTCAAAATCCTATTTGAAAACCCCATCAGATAGGAATTTCCTCCTTCTGCACCAGCAACCAGAGCAGGCGACTGCTACATTCTTATCTTATCAGAAGCAATAATCTTGCATCTTGTCGTGCCCAAACAGGGAGAAACTGAATCAATCGAAAAAAGAGTATTTAACTCCCACCTCCGTCGCAAACAATGCACACACTGAAACTAATATGCTGCTCCTTCAGTCGTCGACTCAGACTGGATGTTGGTTTTCAGTCTGGCAAAAGAGCATAACAGAAAAACCCTCTTCTTCTTCTTCTTCTTCAAACTCCCCCAGCTTTCCCACTTTTTTTTTCTTGCACTCCTGGCACAGTGACATGCATGATAAGAGCAGTGAAGCAAACCGCTCTGTCTGGGTCTGTACAGGAAGAGCGAGGGAATCAGTGGTGTTGTCCATCAGCGGCTGCAGAGTTTTGAGAACAATGGCAACATACTTTGCTGGAACTGGAGAAACTTAGTCAGCCTGCAATCGCACCGACACACTGACGAAGAAGATAAAGTTAAGAGGAAAATAAGGAGAAAGTAATCCAACAATTACACTCACTCCCGCGGGCACAGGGACACAGATGGATTTAAAAATCAGCATTTTTTTTTTTTTCAGATTCCAAGCCACTAAACTTGGGTGTCTCTAACCCTTGAATTGCCCTTGGATGAACACATTATAGAAAATACATTACACATATCAGAAGTTTCAATTTCTGCACTGAACATAAGCAGGATTTCATAGTAAAGAAAGATGATATACTGTTTTGTTGCTGGTGGCAATCTGGTAAAACGTCTGTTAGCTCCGTCCTGTTTTAAGGTTATCTGACTAATCAACAATATATGTATATATATATACATATGTATGTATGTCTATTTATATATATATATATATATATATATATATATATATATATGTGTGTATATATATAAATAGACATACATACATACATATGTGTGTATATATAAATAGACATACATACATACATATGTATATATATATATATATATATATATGTATATATATAATGATATATATATATGATATATATATATCATTTTCATTCTTAATCTACTTCTGGCCAGTAATATTATAAGTTGATCCTGCGTTTACTTTTGTAAAGATGAAAGTGAAAAGACTGCATCAATCAAAGCTCGGCGGTGGAAAGGGAAGAGATATTGAACAAAATGGAGAGACCTGGAGAAAAGAAAATAGAGAGAGACAGTGATAAGAGCAGGTCCAGGAAAGGATTTGCTTTATGTTCCTGTGCTGTGTAACATAACAACATGTGATCTGATCACATTCAACCAATGTGAGACATGGGTGCTTTAATAAAAACAACCACGTTTAGCCTGATTTTCATGCATTGCTGCTTGGCATATAACTCATTCTGCTGCCCACTAACATGCATGTTTTTCCTCTTAACATCCTCATGTGCACATGCATACATCAGAAATGTTTTTAAATGAGAGGGTGGCCCTAAACCTACAAATCCAACTCACTTATTTTTCTGAAGCCATGTGAAAGGCTGTGGTCTGCTCATAGAAGGCACAGCGGCAGAGGGGTAGGTCTCACCGCCTGAATTATTTCACTGTATGTGTGTGTGTGAGTGAGTGAGTGTGAGAGAGAGTTGATTGGTAGTGTGGGAAGGCAATCAATATTCCTCTGCTTGCTATCTCAAAATGTTAGCAACAGGTTTTTTGATTATTATTATTTTTTTTAAAAAGGAGGTTTTCTTTACCTTGTTAACCAGTTTCAGCGTTTATCATAGATACCTGGTTAACAAGGTAAAGATAATTTAATTTTGTGTCACAAAACGAACCAAAAAACGAATTTCAATTCATTCATTGAACTTTCACAACATCTTAGCCACACATGCTAACATTTTTTGCCGTTGCATTCTTTAAAAAAAAAAAAAAAAAAAGCCTTTTAGATTACACTTTATTCAGTAGAGAGGTTCTGAGTTTGACAAATCTACTCTGTTACGGAGAAGTCCCATGTTTGAAACGCATTTAGTGTCAAAAACACATTCGGTTACAAAGCAGCAGCGCTTTCTTTACATAATCACTCAGTTGTACTGTAAAGCGAGATATATTATGAAAACAAACACGGCATAAAAAGCTATTTATATTATGCCATGGCACACATTATTGTAGAAGGGAGAATTTTTTTTTTTTTTCTGCCAACATAAATACATTACACCCTCACGTTGCACATATGGGGACGGAATATAATCAATAATGCAGTAACTAGTGTAAATAATGGCCCTCCACACAACAGTAATGAGTGATCTAATTGCTTCTGTACAGAAATGTGTTCAGGCTTCTGAGATTTTAAAAAGGGGCAAATGTGTAAGTCACCAACGGCTAAAATCCCCAAAAGATCTTTTTTTTACAGTGATGGAAAGTTTACAGAACACAAAGACATCTATATACCTCTGACACACACACACACACACACACACACACACACATACGCCATTTATCCTGAACAGGACATAGTGAGTACATCCTTCAGAGCACACTTACTGGAGAGGAAGTTGGGCCTTGAGGCTGTTATATGACATCAGCAAAGCAAAAGCGACACCATTTATCACTGGCCACTGAACATGGAGACATTCATAACATCCTGACAGGAAAATCTTGTGGAAAATAATCACTTGGGCTTTGATAACAACTTGGCTCCTTCTTTTGCTCTTCAGTTGGACACTGTCCTGCTCTTCTTCCCGCGCGACCTTTTATTCATCAATTATGCGTTCAACTTGGCAAGATATTGATTTACATTCTAATTATTTTTTTTAAATCTTTTTTTAAGTGGCATCCGCACCTGTAATTGCTCATTGAAAAGGTAATGAAAACTCTGTTTGGTTGAGTTGGTCCGAAGACGGTCATATATCATCATCTGTGGAAAGTCAGTTATCATTGTGATATTCATATTACGGCACACTCACAAAAGAAGAAAGACGAGATGACCAACTCTTTCCAGACACACATTCGTTGAGGTCCAAAGGTTATTCAGCCTTTTCCCGTTAAAGCAAAGCACGGCGTCTTTGTACACGACCTGCTCTCACTTTTGGTCCCCCTTTTGTGCCGAGGTGAGAGTGGATCTTTTGTCACATGTCAGAGGAGCATGGACAGCAGCCAAGCCTATCTGTGGGTCTTCCTATTTTGACACCCTAAAGCACCTGCCCTCACTGAAGCATGGCAGAGCCCGTCACAGAGAGAACAATAGAGAAAGGGCCTCTTTCCAGCCACTCCTTGCTGGCTGATCCAGCACTGACTGGCTGTCACTCAAATCCATTAAAGGTCATTGTAGCTTGCTACCCCTCAGCTCTCCAGAGGACACACCCTAATGGACTCTGCCAGCTTTTACATTCACTTTTTCCTCTCCACCATCTCTCGTTTTCCCCTCAGAGGTCATAAGAGGGGGGATATCCCAGAAGGAAATGCCAAAGCTCTGAAGGAGGTACTTTACATTCTCTATCTTTTTTTCTCTCGCCCGTTTCTTTTACCAGAGTCCTTGGTATTATCACACGTACTGTATGTAATGGAGTGCAGTAACACTGCTTGACCTCTGAAAACACAGAAATGCTTGCATGCACTCTCCACTAATTTATGTAATTGATGGAGTTGTTGGAGAAATAGGTCGTTGCCAACATACTAATGGTTTTACTACTGAACTTCATCAATCAAAACACATCTCAGAAATCTCAGTGGGACTGTTGCTATGCAGTTAATTTGTTAAATCTGCTGCTATTATTATTATTATTATTACCCATAACAACATGATGCTTTATATAGTCAACCATGTGCATTACTCTCCAATCATTAGTTGCCAATTTAAGGGTATAATTTAGAACAAAAAAATTCCTTTTTCAGCGTCTTTGTTTTCTGTTTACAAGATTATATCACCATGGGAGCGTTTGTTCACTTCCAGAACCAGGCCTGCACTTCAAATCAGATTCTAATGCATCATATAATATCTGTAAAGTGATGATCTGTTCATTAAATCTGTGTAGTTATCAATTAGTCCAAACAACTGTACTCTGTCTTTAGATCCTCTTTTGATACTTCATATCAAAAGGTGTCTGAAATAACCCCCCATTCACTCATCATTGCTGCTTAAAATAGCTTCGTAGTCCTGGTTATTTAAAATCATAAACTGAACTTAAAGGTGGTTGTCTTACCTTCGTTGCCTGCACTCATCTCTCGCGTCCTTTTTAGACTACGGCGCAGAGAAAACCTGAGCGGCAGGCAAGAAAAACATGTACCTGAGCAGAGGCATGCACACGAGCGAAGCATGCACACTCAAGCTCAAATGTGGTCAGCCATATCAGCCCTGGCATTCCAACCCCTAGCTTGGGTGCAAGAAATGATTTAGGTCTGTTCGTCTTGATAGATGCATACCTTCATTGTAGTAAAACGGGGGGGGGGGGGGGGGCATGAGGCACCTGAAGCAGTGAAACTAAGGAGACAGGTCGTTGTGACGATACTTCATGCAGCACCTCGTTCATCTCTGGAGCTGTGAAGACAGACAAATCTCTTCTTTTATGGCAAATCCATCATCAAGCACGGGAGATAGAATGCCCGTTGCCATGGTGACACTGACTCACCCCTATCGCTGCGCCACACAGGCCTGACATATAGGGAGTTTTGTTTGACTGCCTGTACTACATATCTATCAAGGTCAGATATGAAAGGACTTTGCGGGGTAAAGAATATTGTCTTTTTTGGCAGAAATATGGGGTGTTACCCGTGTGTGCTACTGATGAAACATGTAAAACTCATTTTCTACATAATGAGATGACATACATAAGGTCAAATGCACATAAGAAGTGCAAATATGCAATATGTAATCGAGCTACCCTGAGGAGTTTTTTTTTGAATGAATGAATAGTATTCATAAATATGAAAGAAAAATAAATACAATAAAATAACATGTCAAATTATGAGCGCGCTGGACATTTTTCAGCAAACCATTGAAAAACAAAAACAGAAGCCACATAATAATAGTCCTTGTCATGTACAGGATTACAGATTTCATGACGGTGGTATAAATAACTAACCTCAACAGCTATCTTGTATTCTCTGTTCAACAGCTGAATCACATCAATATCCTTTTCTCCTCCAAGGGCAGTGGAGGACGTGAAGGGAAAAGTAACTCCTCCAATGATCTACTAATAGCCCCGGGCATGCTTCAACCACAAGGCTGTCCATCATCCGGCTACAGATCCCACCTCTGGGTTAATAGTGAACGTGTAGATAATGTCAATCAGTTTACCTGCCGCACTGACGGCTTCACTGTTAGCAATTAGCTTTTACTGGCAGCTTTGGAAATGTGGATATTTGCATTGTATAGCCCATGTTTTGTAATATTAACGGTAAAGTAAATTCGCTAAAGCAAGTCAAGGTACAGTGATATTTTCTTTTCTTGTAATTTAAGAGTACGCAAAATGGAAATGTGGGTAAAAGGTGATATATTTTATCACTAAATCTCACCAATATAAATTCAACTCAGCACAGATGTTTGCATTTTTCTTTTTTTTTTTTCCCCTCTTTTTTTTGGAGATCAGATTGCTTTTGAACTTGCTGGGTATTAGAAATTGAAGAAAAGTGAGTCTGTATACGCACGCTGGGGAAGATATATGAAATGTGAAAGTAATATGAAGCGGTTTGCTCAAGATGCCAGGATATTGTCAAGATAAACTTAAATAGGTAAAATTCATAAATGTGCACATGACTATGTATCATATCCAAACACATTCAGCTCAGCGGAGGATATAGAGGCCAAGTTGGTGCTAATACGAAAGCTGAATATTTCATTTCTGCCTGAAGGACGAGATATAATCATTATCAATTTGAGCTCAGCTTATTTTAGAAGCAAACACACTCGTAAAACATTTCTTGAAGAGTCCTGTGACAGCAAAATGGCTGAATCCTGAACCAATTTTAATATAAAATAATAATAACTTAGAACTAATAAATTGTATACATGTCAAAGTAGCTGAGGAAGACACGACATGTCCACGCAAATCTTTTCAGCTAAGTCGTAAACCATGTGAGTGAAGGAGATGATAGCAGGTCGCCTGCCTCGTCTATGGCAGCTGTCAGCCTTGGCTCGTGGTTCCCTTCTCCGGGTCAAAGGTCATCCAGCTGTACCCCTCCCCCCCCCTCCTCCCCCCTGACGCTGCAGATGTGGTCGGACCACCATGGCGAGGGCCTGACCACATCTGGCTCTGATTACAGCCAGACAATCCAGCTTTATCAGCTCCATCCACTTTGCTGAGCTCTGCTACACTCACTCTCCCAGAGGTGATGTGTGACACATTCTCAGCTCACCACTGTCAGCTTTACGGGGTGATTTATACAGTCATTTACGACATAATATGTAAAATGTCGGCATTGAAATATCGGAAGTTAAATCCATAGAAATGCGTATTTCTATTCAAGACAGTTTCATCTGGGTCACCTTTTAAGCACGCCATCCGCTTCGCCGTCTCCGATTCCGTAAGATGACCATGGAGGCTTCACAGAAATTTGAATTCAACAAGAGCCAGAACAGGCAACAACATGTACAGTGTACACACACACACACACACACACTCGGCTCTCCTGTGTATTACACAGCACAAGCTGCATGACTTCCTGTTACCTTTGTTGTCTACTGTAAAGCACGTAGCAAATGTGCAGCCACATTTGCACACTTCTTTACATGGCAGCTTTAACTTCTGGGGAAACGCCAGAGTGAGGAAGGAGATTTGTCTGTACTTCTCGATCGCCGGTGAGTCGTCTTTGTTTTTGCATTGTATCGTGTTTATTTGTCACTAATGGATCCGGACGACTCACTACCTTTTACTGCGCCGAAAGCTTTCCCAAATTCAACAATTCCTGTGATTCCACATTGCTTCACGGTGTCAAACTATTCCTTCTGTTACTGTTTTGATTAAGAGACCCTTAGAGGCAGGTTGTGTGTTTAAGTCACCAAAAAGGTGCTAATCTGCCTACTTGCAATCCTTTAGGTTCTCACCTTCCTTTTAGGGAATAGTGATAATTCTTTGCTTGTCAAACACAACGAATGACTAATGACTTAATAATACTGCTGAAGATTGCTGATCCTTTTTTTTTGACTGATAGCGAGTCTGTGTTTAAGTATTTGCCTGCACTTGAATGTGTCAGTTTAATCAACAAATCATGCGATAGTGCCGTACAAATCCTTGCGCACGCAATTTCCCTGCGTGCATTCCATCTCTGCTCTGACTATCAGTCATGTGATCTGGATGAGAAATATGTCACTCTTGCAAATAGAAATCCCAACATCCATAAACAGGGGGGTTTGAGAAAGGATTGTGTTGCATTCAGGGATCACTGGCTGCAGTTTATTTTCCCATGGTGCCTTTCCTATTATTCCCCCGCCCCTTTAGTCGGTGAAATCTCCACAGCCCTTAGTTCCTGTGGTTACATTGGAATATCTCAGATCACTTCAAACAAACAGTTGACAGATGAGATGAAATTCCACAAATATGAAAATATTAACCTGAAATTGACTCTGTCATGAAATTTTCATGAATACTTAGAGGCAAAATAGGCCTAAGGCTTGTTTCAACCATTACATTCAGCAACAGTGGTGCGTTTGCCATCTCCTGCAGCCCCACACACAGCCTTTGCCTGCTTGTTGGATTCTTTAACACGTGTAACTACACCTCATACCATGTCACATTCACGCCATGTCTACTGTGGCTCGCTGTCCTCGTCATATCAGAGGTCAACAGCAGAAGCCACACGTCGGAGTGGATATCACAATGCTTTACACGCTCTCCGGCCCCTCTATCCTTTCCAACCATCATCACCCACTTTAACCTCACTCAACCCCAACGGCAGCCCAGAGTCGGGCCACTCGCTGCAGGCTTCCACGTGTCAGGGGTCCCCATGTGGTCCAATCACAGGGACACAGGCATGTGCATTAAAGCTGTCACCGCCTTCTACTGCTGCCAGGACTGGAGGTTGTCTACCACACAGAAGCCCCGACTGGCCTAACGGGACTGTTTAATCTTTAATACCACTTACGCATACATTGTATGTCTCAGACTGTAGCAGTCTGCCAAAGGCATCTGGATTCATCACAAAAAAAAACATGTATCATTCCAAAGGTTAGAGGTCAGTTATCGAGGCAACAATGCTGCACTAACATCCACACAACGTGGTGTATAAGGCCCTGCTGCTGTTGAGACTCTGAAGTTTATGAATCCTATCAGCAACAGGAGGAAGTGGCTGAAGTTTGTTGCTCTTGAACTGTGAGAACAAATAAACACAATGCTAATTAGAGTAGTTGGGTTGTAAATGGCCCCCCACTGATGGTGAAAAATGCCAGTCAATGTGAAAGGTGCCTCACCTCTTTATTGCCAGTAAGGTGATAATGACCCAAAAGGCTCTTCAAATCTGGTGTAGTAACTTTAGATGTTTATTTTCTCAGTTGATTTAACAATGATTTGGGCGCATGTGTCCATCTTTAAAGCTTTAAACCAAATCAACACATATTTTTTATTTAGTCTGCGAACGTAACAGCATGTAAACATGATTTGCAGCTTCTCTGGGCTAATATATGTACCAAACTAAGTCTTGGCTGGAAGCAATAACTCCCCAGAGGATGGAAAACCACAATTTGTTGTTGTTACTGTGTGGTTTTTGTGTGCAGTGAAAGCATTCAAACATACATAGCTTAGTGTGGTAAGTGGTGGGCTTTAAAGGTAGACAGGTGGTTTGTGTTACCTTTCCCTGTTGTTCCTCCTGTTTCCAGTTTTCATGCTAAGCAAATGTAAGCAGCTGCAGCTTCCTATTCATCATACAGTTATAAAAGTCTTTCAGATCTTCCGCACCAGTAAATAAACCTGTGCATTTCACTTAACATTCAGCTTTTGCAGCTTTAAAGATTAAAGCTGCAAAGCCCCCCGCAGGTTTATAGACATAATCATTTTCTAACACCACACCATGATTATTTGTATACGACAAACACCTAAGATGAGAAAAACCCTTGCAGATGACAGATCCTCCAGTCATGCCACAGCATGAAAGCCAACTTGCACCAAATTGGTAAGCAAGGTTTACTAACACTGGACTTTCTTTCTCCTTTAAAGTGGAAAATCATTCAAATGAGACTTGCTGCCAACTGGGTGAGGAGTTTGCTACGTTTTAGGTGTCATCAAAGTGACCCAGTTGGTTAAACCTCCAACATGTGTTAGAGTGTTTTCTTTTGGGGGAGGAGTGAAGGTCTAAGCGACTGCAGGGAGCTAATTAGAAGCTATTCTCTAACTCAGGGCCAAATGGAGCAATTATCTGGCCGAGTGAGTAGATAATTCCCCCCCATTCATCTCCCACTGTCAGGGTCTCACTGCCCACCAAACGGAGCTGGTGATTGGATTGTGGGACCTGGTGATAGCTAACCTCTTTCTCCCGGTCCCTGCATCTCTCACACAACTGTCTCTCAGCAATGTCCAACAAGGTGGATCAGCAAGCTGGTCATTTCTCCCATGGTTGTCACATACCACAAGGATTTATGACTACCACATCTCAGGTCCAGCTAATGAGTCTGTTGGACACTGGTGGGAGAGCCCGATTAAAGGCATGATTAATGCTACAGTCTGATAGGCCCCATGCTTGAAGCACAAAAGAATATATGGACTCACTGATTGAATTAGAGCCAAACCCGGGGTTGACAAAAGGACAAAAGTAAAATCTGATTACACCAAAGCGTAGGTGCCGCGCTATACTCTGCAGGTTAAGCACATCTTTGCACTGTGCGTGACTTCAAACAGGTGATCGTTTTGTTTTCATACAAGCTCAGTATTGTGGAACACTTAGCGGGAATTTGTAAGCTAATATTTTGTGCACATGGGGAGTTGGAGACCCGTTCCCTCCTTCACTGCACATCCAAGGTTGGCAAGAAAGTTCATGCTGCTGACAGGGATGGCCATTTATTACTGCGAGTATCTCACTTATGACCAATACAAAGAAGGCATCCTTTCAACACGCTGCCTGTACTGAAAAGAAGTGTTGAGGAAACGGGGCTAAAAGACTTCGCTCATGCAGAACTGAAGTACGAGAGTCAGACGCAACATGTGAGTGTATGAACAGTTGTTAAAGTGGTGGCCTAAAGTTAAAGAGACAAGGAATAGGACAAATAAGTCAGCATTATTTGTTTCAGTTAAAAATGCATGTGGCCTAATCATTTTTAGGTCCTTCGTCTGACTGCTTTAATTTGCAATTGGTTGTTCATTCTGAAAAAATATGGAAATTCTATTTTCGAGATCGTATTGTATGATTAAATGTAGTTTTCCTTGCTCCATTGACCAATGGTTTTTGAGTAATGCTGCTGACACACAACCTCCTCGGTATATTTGATTAATATTGTGCACAATGTTACATTTATTTGATAAATCCATTGGATTGTAAGGGGCAATGTGAAAATGAATCTCTTTTTTTTTAAAAGATTAACTTTACGGATAAAATTGACATGGCTTTTGTTTTACGTTGTTCTCCCACACCCGTGCAGCACACCCCATTGTGTTCACTGTAATTAGATTAATTTAGGTCAAGTCTCCCTCCCCTCACGTCACCTAAAACAATGAGATTTAGCGGGGACGCCAATGAAACGTTCCATTAAATCAGATTTTCTTTCCTCTGGAAATACACATTTCATTAGCATGGGCTCTCGGCTTTGTTGCATCTTCAGCCACAAATGTGCTTTTGAAAGACAGGCTCACTTTCTCTGTCCACCACCACAGTTGTGTCCCTCACTTCCTCTCCTTTCCCTGCAGCTGAGGTAAGCAGGCGGGCTGAGAGGAAAAGGACCAATGCAGCCGCATGACCTTGGAATTAGTAGAACTCCTGGGACCGAGCTTGCTGGGTGGGACATCACTGGCAGCTGCTGAATTTTTTTTCCTCCCCGGTGTACAAGATTAATGCATGCACTTGGGGCTAGGTTGTGCTGAGGCGGTGGGGGGGCTTGTGCAGTTGGAGCAGGAGTGATTTGGGACAGGTTTGCACACTGTGAGGGACTCATGCGTGACATCCTGCCACGGGACAAGAGCTATGTTGTTAGTTCTGTAAGGTGTGTAATGGATCATAATTGAAAGACTGATAAATCCTGACCATTTATATATATATATAAGTTCTACATACAAATAGGTTAAAAAAAAAGGTCAGCAGTGAGTGCATAGCACATTTTGGACTGTCTGAACCTTGCAGCAAAACTGCTGCTACACTGAATCTGTGGTACTGCTTCCTGTGAGGCCACACACAGGCCAAACACTCTGGAGAAACTTTTTTTTTCCCTTTTTCTCCTCCTGTGTATTATTTTCTGAGGCATAACAGTGATCCATACGCAAACCTTTCATGCTTCTTAAAACCATAACAGCCATTCTGCATGTTTTACCCATTTACTACAAATTCTACAAATCAAATCATGGGTTATGCAGGGTGTGGGGGGGCAAAGCATGCTGTTATGTTTCTCATGCTGTACACATTTGTTCCATCCATTCCCATACGAAAGCCAGATGTTAATAGCTTTACATTAACGTGCGAGCAAACTTAATAAACTTTACATTAGGAATGCACAATCAAGTTTTATGAATCCTCTGATAATCTACATCAGGATTTTGGAACTTCATGTGTATGATTTGCATTGAAAATAAACCCTGATATCATTATATATTATAATATGACAAATCCAGTGCATTTTCAATGAATTGACTACAAATGTGGCAGTAATGACGGTCTTCCAGCTTAGATGCTATGATGGTCAGTTGTGTGTTAGCCGATGCCTGCAGTAACAAATCTTGAGTGGCCATTTTCCCAGAGCTCAGCCCCCCCCAGGAGGCACTTTTACCTTCAAGTACACCACAGTAGCAATTCCAATGGAGCTTCCAGACGTCAGTTTCCCTCAGCTGCTCAGGCAATCAGTGCTCCTTTTATTATTTAGGGGGTGACTGTGGCGGTGCTCACCGCAGTGTACAAACAAACACAGTGACGTGTGAAGTGTGAATGTGTTGTAGCATGATGCATATATCATAGTAGTGTGACATAAATCCCATGGCCTCAGGTCCTAAGTGTCACCAACACGGGCAAACAAATAGTGGATATTAAGGCGTAGACTGACTGACGTGTCGTCTGCTGTTTGACTTCTGTATGTGTACTCACGCCACGTTACACAAATACCCAACCGCATTTTGATTTAGTGAACAAATGGAGGAAGATAAATGCCGAAACAGTCGGGCCTGTTGAATAAGATGTATATTTATCCTGGCGCTATGAGGTACTTTATAACACTAATCCTGCTCCGTTTTCATGTGTAAACAGTGTTTGCGATTATGTAAAAACATTTAAGGATTATGTAAAGGACCAATTAGTCAGGAAAAACTGCGGCTCCCTGGCACTTACAGACACATATCCAAGTGGCTGCACTCAACAAGTCCTTTCATCTGGCATTAATTGGAACATTTTCATTGAAAGTTCTCTCATCTCATTTCACGTGTAAGTTTGCCTATCTTTTTGACAAAGTGTTGAAAGAGGAAAGCTACTACTACTACTACTACTACACATGCAGACAAAGCGATCATGTTTGCTGCAGTCTTTTCAGTGATTCACACTTTTGGTCTTTATTTGAATTCCTACTGACCTCACGACGCAGCTTGGAATCAGGGTATTAATCGGGACTTAGGCCCAGCCTCTCATCTTGGGAGTGCCTACAAAGGTGCCCGAGCAGACCAAATCCTGGCTTCATTTCTCCATATGAACTCATTTCCTTGTGGTGGTTCTCGAGTTCATGGTAATGTAACCTGAGGAGAGCATGGACTGAGGGCCTCCAGGGGATGAAAGTATCCAAAAGCCTGAGAATTAACCCCACAGGTCAACTGCATTATCCACCTCTATTTATAGTTAAACTTTAATTTTTAGCGGGTGAAAAAAGGCAAAAAAACAGGATTACAAGGGTCATAGCAAGAGATTTGCAGTTAATTAAATCAATTGTAGCGATCAACAAAATCTCTAACTTCTCCATGCAATTATGTGACTGAATTTCTCTTTATCTTCACATTCCCAGATCTGGTTAAAACACAATACAATTAGTAGATTCATTTCAACTTTTGTTTTAGTATGGCTTTATTGTTAATTGTCCATGCAACCCATATATGCTGATCAGTAATGAAAACAATCGTTGACTTTCCCCCACGGGATCTAAAAAGAACAGAGGGGACCTTTATAATTCTTTATTGTTCCTTTTGTTTGTGTCTCATGTATTCTACACATATTTAAAGCAGATGTTGTCTGTTTCACTACAGGAACACCATATATGATCTCAAAGGGTCCCATTAATTGGCCATTAATAACCATATAACTACCGATGGCAGCTTTGCTGTGTAGAACATTAACATCCAAACTCTAACAGTTTAAATTATATACAGCTACGTTCAAGGAAATTTACCAAAATATCCCGACAACTATTCCAGAGTAATAAACATATCTCAAAATATTCCGTTCTAAATCTTTTTGAACTCCCACTCAGCTCCCAGTGGGAGGAAGTGAAGCAGTCTGGCCAGTTATATTTGCTCAAATCTCAGAATAGAGTCCGTTGCAGTTAAAGTAATATCAAATTTAGTACATTTGCATGAAATGTTATTGTGCATTTAAGGGCATAATAATATGACGAGAGGAAGAGGGACTGGATCTTTGCTTATTAAATGTTTTTTTCTTTATGGGATTAGCAGGTTTGGATGGAGGCCTTTCTATACCCACCAGATCAAAGGCATTTCCTCTTCTATACTGTCACATGCATGAAAGATAAGCTCCACACCTTTAATGAGGATGTGGTATTTACATTAACATATCACTGTGATGAAGAAACAAAAGAATCTGGCAACATAGCCATTAGGATAGGAAGAATATTGTGGGGGAAAACCTCAGAATTTCAAAACTTCAATAGTTGTCATATTTTCTAATAGATGTATTACTTTACATGCTGCACAGGAGAGTGAACATGACGTATTGCATTCTTGGTTACCAATATTTCTGCAATAGATAACTAAACTAAACAGAGTGCAGCAATCTTTCAAAGATGACTAATTGACCAGTCATAGCAGGGCAAGCACACACGGAACTGAAAACATTAAATTATCTTTGTTTTCCATTAAATTAAGCTTTGTCAGTATGTATGACTTTGCTGTACTAGGCCCTTTTCTCTTACCGACACACAAAATGCAGTCATTATTAATGCTTTAGGTTCCACCTGTGTCTGAAAGGCAACTGCTTAGTGGAGAAATGACTGTGTCCCATTTGAGACACACACACACACACACACAACTCAATAACGGATGGTTATTGAGAAGCAAATGAAGACCAGGTGACACCTTAAATGAGAAGACAGATGATCATCTGTGTGAGCATGATAATGACTAAGTAGTAATTGCTGCAACTCTACGGTCTTCTCCTTGCACAGCTCCAATACTGCCCGCCCATCTCTTTTACTGCAGTTTGCAGCTGCCCCTCAGCCCCAATAGTAATGCAAACCACTGCTCGGAACACAAAGGGAGTCTGTGTGAGGTGTTCACCTACCCCCACCACCCACCTCTCTGCTGCCACTCTAGCCAGCCTCTCTCTCAATGTGGCTGATGTGCTCCATTTGCTGCATGATGGACTGAGCGGGACGAGGCAAAAGTTCACACACCTTTCCTGTTCACATAGCAGGGAGGCCGCTTTGACCCTGCTGGGCTGCTCGGGAGCCACCTCCCATGTGCCACTGCTGGCTGCCGGCCCTCCTGCTTCTTGCACTACAATTTGTCCGCTCATTTAAGGCCAGCCACGCCTCTGTTGTCCTAATGCCATAACGGCTCTCAACTGCGTTTCAAGCTACTATTTCCCTGCAAGCAATGGAGGAAGGAGGGGATTTTGTTGGGTGTAAGAGAGAGCGGAGTTTCTTTGTTTAAGGTCAATAGTTACTTCTCAGTGAGCAAGCAATGAGCATGCTATGGAAATACACAAAAACAAAAACAGGAATTGCCTACGTTTATGAGGTCTTTCTTTTCCTTCCATACCTGTAGCACAACATCCTGTCAAAAAGCTGCGCATTGCAGTTTGCAGAGGCAATCTTTTCCAAAACACGTTTGTCTGCCATGCTAACACTGGCATGTCTGGTAGAAAAGCATGCATCTGCACCATTAATCAGTATATGTTCAGCAAGAGAGGCTGCAGCAAGCAAAACAAATGGCCGAGCCGCGACGCTTCCTCTTTTCCCACAATTCAGCTGTCTCAGTGAAAATGATCTGCCACTGACTGAGCACAATTTAGCACCCCCACCCCACTGCCACCTTCCCTCAGCACACAGACACCCACCCTCTGACCCCAACACATGCACGCGGCCCTCACTTACCCCCCTTGAGAACACACATCAGCCCAGAGGAATTCATTTTCTAATTTTCCTTGACTGAGAAAACAATACACATGCCTTAACAATGTTGACATCTCTAATGCCTTAAAACGAAGTAGTAATGGAGCTGTGATTGGTAGTAAGTGGAGACCCGATTACAACCGGGCGCTCCCTTACTGTACTGCAGTCTTTATGACCTCCAGTGAATACATTTTAAACTGTAGGATAAGACAATCCATGAAGAGCAATGAATGTACAGCAAATGTTTAGCCCTTACCAAAATCTTCGACTCAGTTTGACTCAATATTGTTTTTAATAAAAAAAAAAAATATTCTAAGCTTTTCAAAATAGTAAAATCTGAGTTCTTTTATTCACAAAACCCAGTGTGCTGCGGTCTGTGTGGGATTTCCAGATTGTCAGTCCTGTGCATTTTGTGTTTGTGGTTACACACTAACTATGGAGTGACACATTTATACTTTATATGTGATTTATTTCTATTGCAGACAGGCTCAATGCACCCGACCGACATTGGAGCACAGGACTTACACCTACAAAGCCAACACATCTGAGATGTATCAGGGTTTTTTCTTTTTATCAGTTTATGCAATTAGACGATGTCTAAACAAAATGGTGGTTTAGTATAAAACTGTGTGTGTGCGCTGTTTCTCATAGTATAACAGGAAGAGTGCCATTTAAATTTTCTTATCTCTGGCTCATTTGTGATTGAACTTCAATTTGTTGAAGCTGAGGATTCATTTGCATTGGTTCATGAGTTGCAGTACGTGATAGTAACTGATCATTTTCAGTTTTTTTTTACTCTCTTTTTCACAGATGTTCCTCAGCAGAACCACAATCCAAGAAGAAATCAAGTGCCTCATTCACAGTTTGTCGCTTGCTCCTTGTGGTGTTACCACAGAGTGACATGTGAGGAAAATAAAGCGCCATAATTGGTACACCAAAGTTATGACAACCAATCACAACCGATCTGTGCGGCACCACATCATATGTCAGTTGGATATGCAGTTGTTTGCGAGAGTCTGCGAACGTTCCCGTTCAAATGTAACCAGTTTACTCTCAAAATAAGATGAATGCCACGGACATTCAGACACCTACGGTGGAGTTAATCTTTATCATCTCCGTGCAAACAACAACCCGACTGAGTTCTATCACAGTCCACTATGTGTGCTCTGTGCATGTGAGGAGACGGATTATGTCAAAACAAATGAGGCATGCACGCGGTGCAAGCCCCCTTGCAGATCAAGTCAAGTTGTTCTGGCCAGTCCATGGTGCAATTTAACATTCAGCACATCTGATCTGAAAACTGCAACGTCACAATGGTCCTGTGAATCAGCTGAAGCTTGTTTCCTGATGATGGTTTCCTCTGCTCGGGCTTCTGCTCATGACAGCACTCATTAACCAGTTTGTCTCACATGAACACCTCATGTCTGTTATAACAGGTAATTGTTAGCCAGGTTAATGGCAGCGGTAAACTCTCCTCAGTCGGGTAATTCATAGCAGTTCACATTTTTTTGGCCTGAGACAGTCCACACCGGTGCCCCGATCACTTTACACACAGCATAATGTAGACACAATAGCTTTATGAGATATGAGACACTTTCATTGCTATACATCATCCATGCAAATGTTTTATACATATATATATATTGCATGTTTTGGCTGTCGTTATTTTTAATTCAGACCTTTAAAACTCTCCCCAGTTGTTACAGTTTTAATAAGACAATTTATTTTAAAATTAACTAAGCAGTTTAGTTGACTTCACCTCCAAATTGGTTGATTACATATTGCTGATAAGACTCATATAAGACAATAAGGACTACTGTTGTGTATAGGAAACCTTCCTGAACGGTCCTGAATGCTCTGCGTTTAAAGTTAGCTCTGTTATGACGACTGCTTTTTACATATCAATGTTGAATGTTATCTTATCAAGAAATGGTGCAGCTATCATTTGAATGGGAAGTATAATAACCGTCCTGTGTGCAAAACAAAATCCCTCAGGCTATAAAAACCCGGCATGATTTTTGGTTAGACAGTTAGTGCTCTCAGATGAACAGTTTGAAATTTTGGGAAATATATCTGTTCCCTTTCTTGCTGAGAAGATTTACATCCGTCATATTAGCATGAAAAAATATCAAGTGGCAGCCAGCAGTCAGTTAAAAGACTGGGGACACTTAGTCTATCTATAGTTGTTTTCAGACATGAACTCTGAGTAATGTCCAGATATTTGAGTGTGGACACCCCCTGGAGGAAGCTGCGCCCATATGATGATCACAGTGGGACTTTGGGTGAGATAAATTCACAGCGTTAGTAGAATTTGAAGGATCCGTGATGCCTGACTTAAGCATGCAGGAAGAAGTTCGTCCTGCAACATTCTCACATGAGCTCACTCAGACAGAATCCAGAGATTAGACTAGGGAGCTAGCAGGAAAATCTTTGGCGCAACGTTCACACGTACAGGCCCTTCACACAATCTCTGGAGTTCAGTGCATGTCTGAAAACAGCTAATGTGAACTAAGGCTGATATCTGTATCTTTTCATTTAAAAGACAAAAATGACAGTGGTATTAATCCTTCGTCAGCTCTTGCCTAAGGCAAATAGCCGTATATGTCCGAAAATGTCAAGCAAACCTCAAGTGTAAAGGACAGCATTGGAAAAACAAAATAGGCCAAAAGCCAGTAGTGATTTAAAAGTATAGTAATTTGAATTTATTTGCATGTCACATACGACTCAAACACACTTGCAGTTAGTGATATGAGACTTCTGTCTGACCCTGGAGAGACGACATCTCTCCCATGTCCATGATTCCCTGACCTCGTCATGTCTCCCTCCATTTATGTGTTACCATAAAATCATCTGTTTCTGGCAAACCGGCCGCTGAGTGACTTATGCCTGGCTCAGCAGCCCAGAGACTCGACGAAGGCGGTCCAGTCCTGGAAACAGGCGAGTTGTAGTTCAGCGGCCCACACACACAAAAAAAGACCCCTTCAATCATTCCCATGGTTCTTATTCTGGGCAGAAAGCGTGGTGTCTGCAGTTTCCCAGGCCCCTCCTAAAAAATGACACATTCTCAGACCAGATGCTTGAGACAGCAAGTACAGAGCTGTGATTATTAGCAGGGCCTTTTTTTGTATGAGAGAGGAGGCAGGCTATTTTTAACCAACGATGAAAGTTTGACTATCCTTCCCCCCGTTGAGTACACCATCCACCCACTGCCAGATATCGCAGCGTTTTAGCCCAGACAAGGGGTGTTTGGAGGGCATGGCTCCCACTCAAACCAATGACTCACCACTGGGCCATTACTGGCAATGCTTAATTTACTTCCTCTCACTTAAATGCAAAATAAGACTATCAATGAGTGACGGAGAATACAGAGAAGTTTGATTAGGAGCTTGCAACTGCCTTTTGTTTCTTTGTTGGCTGGCAGCAATTGCCAGTAGCATTCCTAAAAGCTATATTTCCCATACATTCCTAAATGTTTGCATGGGCTTTCTTCAGTGTGGGCTGTCAAGATTGACAAGAGGATGACAAGCTGGGATCGAGAATAGAATGAGGGCTGTCAAAGCCCAGCTGTATTAGATCTGATGTGGAAGGATAAACACTGACACACAGGACAAAATAATGTCTGCTCCACAGAGCAGGCCTGGAATAATTGTTTTTGGTGCTTGGACTCACTTTGAGCCGATTTGAAACCCAAAACAAACATGTCATTGTGCGATTCTGCACTTCCTGTGATTTGCTTCTCTCCTCACAGTTGCTTGTTGTCATAAAAATACCTGCAGATGCACTCGTATTGCACAAGGAACATGCACACACAAATGATATGTAGCTGCCGCCTCAGTTTTAACCGTCCATTTTCCTCCTCAAACTGTACGTATAGTGTTTCACAACAGTGACCCGACACAGCCGTCGCACAGATTTACAACCCTGTGAGCCTTGTGTGCTGTCTGTACAGTAGGGGGAGTGACGGAGATTTAGTTGTGAGGTCAGACAGTGTCACTGAAATGAAGGAGCTAAATTGTTGTCAAACCTCAAAATGTGGGTGCAACACAAGGGACACATAGTTTACACACTTTACATACTGAACGAGTAGCACGATAATAACAGGGATTTCATGTTGTAAATCTCAGAGCTTATCATAGAGTATAATCATGAGTGGCTATCCACCACACACATCCAAGCAAGAGACAGCCATAATTTGGGCACACAGCTCCAGTATCATCAGAATAAACATAACAGAGGGTGAATAATGTCATCATCCGTGTGCTGCACCCATGGTATTTCCTAGCGCCGCATCTGCCAAATACTGTTGGATCAGCAAGTACACGAGTGTATTTCCTTTAGAACTGTGCCTCATAAACAAATACATCTTGAGATTATGCTAATTGTTCGTGCATACACATGTAAATGATAAACCTCATGTGCTGCATTGTTGTAACGGTGGCTCCCTGCCAAACAGCCTAGTAAGAATTCCTCTTGCTCCTCAGACTTCTGCAGGCGCCAGCCACCACTGCTCTGGAAATGTCTTCACCAAGGGGAGGAGAGCAAGCCTATTTTAGGAGTTTTCCTAAAAATATGTCATAAATAATGACAGGAATGAGTGTACATGGGTCACTGCGAGTTTATGAGTTTCTACTAATGCCTGAGATTGCAGAAGTGCGGGGAAATGTACGAGACGCATGGAGGTGTGTGTTTTTGTGTGGTTGTATATTCACGGTTCTGCAAGGAGGACAAATGGAAAGAACATGCAGAGTCCTATGATTCTTTTTCTCTCTTAGGCTCTGCCTCCTCCTTCCATCACTCCTTTCCTCATCTCTCCATCTCTCTAGGGGAGGAAGGTCTCAGAGTTTCTCAGGAATGTTGACTTCTCTGTGCCTCGGTCCCTTGGGGGACGTTGGCTGGGGTCTTGACCCTTCTCCTCCTGTATCCCTGGAGCCTATCAGCTAACTAAGTTAGCATGAGATAACTCTCTGCTCCTGGCCCCCCATTGCAGCCTCTCTTCCTTCTCTCCCTTTCGGTTTCCCTCACCCTGGGCTAATACGAGACAGGAGCTTCATTAGACGTGGGGGAACATTCATCATGCCACTGTCTAATCTTGGCCTGTGGTAAAATTTGTCTTTCAACCCTTGTCCCCCTCAATCAAACTCATGGACCCAGACACTGATGAAATCTCCTTTGCTACTCTCGTTATTGGCAGTGGTGCCATCCAGACATGTGCCGGTGCAGGCAAAAGTGACGGCTCAAGTTCTCTCTTCACAATGATATTTTCCATGTCGAGTATCTGCCATAAGTTTGAATGATGAATGTGTGAGATGTCAAAGACAGGGAAGAGCATTGGAAGAGCATGACAGTTGATGTCCATGTTGTACAGCTGACATTGTGTGTGTGCTCCCATGTTGCATTGGAACTTTTCAGCCCAGGGACATAATGCAGGTACCTTGGGCAGGAGTGTTTTTGTCATCACTTTCATTGTGTATGTAATGTGAGTGTTTGTGTGTGTGCATGCCTTGGAAACAACTGAAAAGAGCCATCACAATCCATGATGTGGCATTTATATAATTGTTATTTCTACTAACATAACTAATTGTTATGTTAGTGTAAATTGGTTAAAATGAGTGGTTCATTTGTTACAAAATACTGAAAAGCCCATTATCTATGTGTATTAATACAAATTATTATTATAATTTCCCACTTTGACCGAGGTCTTTTTGCATTTCAGTTTGCCTGTTCGTCTCATATCTGTGTACATTCTTTCCCTGTGCTCCTGCTTCATGGTATCAGTATAATGGAGTATAACTCCAAAATGCCCAGGTTTGTCTCATATTGTCCCTGTGATTGATTTGGAAACTCTGCAGAGTGTGTGCTATCTGTCACTCAGTACCAGCTCTCCTTGTTTAATGAATGGTATGGATAATGGATTGATGGATTATTATTATGTGATGGTGTTGGTCAACCTTCAGAGATTAGTCAGAGAGGAGAACATTTTAATGGAGTTTTAAGAAAATACCCACCAAACCTTCTCATGTAACACTAACAAATCAGGATGGGGGGATAAGTGTTTGATTATTGGCTTCTCTAAAACCCTGCTGTGACCTTTTGATGTCATGCAGACAGCGTTTATCATGACAATGAGTTGAAGATGAGGCTGTGATCTGCCTCCTGTTTGTTGAGTATTTTCTCAAGCTTTTCTTATTTCCCTGTAAGGTCAGTAACCTTGCAGTTTTCTCCCACACTCTGGAGAGTATTGCCTGGCTCTAGCACTGGTCAATTTCTTGTTCTCCTCATCCCTAACATTGCCCGGGGTGCTGCTTGAACTTAGGGACACACTCCGTCCCTCAGTGGGAGAACTTGGAACCAGAAGGAAATGGGCTTTTTTCCCTTCAAAGTTGGGACAGGCAGTGCTAGAGAAAACATGAGGATTGGCTTTAGAGGAGGAAGTATGGAGATTACAAAGGCTAAAACAGAAAAGGACACATACTGTTTAAAAAAACGTGTGTCACTGGAGAGAACATGTTGAAGAATGTGTTTCGTACCGTCATGGTGACTTTGGAATAGCTCGAGGGTAGAGCCGTCTGATGAGAAGGTCAAAGTTTGAACAAGGAGCTTCACATCAGAAAGGCATTAATGACCTTCGAACCTGAAATCTGGATTTTATTATTCTGTTAAAAGTTTTTTTTTTAACCATCTTTTCTCAGTGCACAATTGTGCTGCACACTAAATGTGAAATCACAAGGCTGTTATTTATTATTTATGATTTCCACTCTGGAACTAAAAAACAAAAGGAAATGGACAAGTCCATACCTTGTTTAAAATGAATCACACAATTTTCCTCCCCCTAACTCGAGCCATTTATTGCTCGTCCCTTAAATGAACTAGCTGCCTGCAGACGGATATTACTCATAACTCCAGTCAGTGCCAAGTCCTAGTCTCAGGGCCATTAAGGTGTTTAAAGTCAGCCATTCATATTTGTGCTGGATAGCCTTTCTCTATTTTAATTATTCTCCTGAAACGTTTATGTGAAATATCGCCATGGGGATTGTCTGAGGGTGCACTGCATCATGCTGTACCATCTTACATATATCATTCAATGTCTGACACATTATACATTCAAATTAAACCTTGTACAGCCTCCGTCATTTTAACTTTGAACAACCTACATTTGAAATTTATACTTATATTATTACTTATATATTTTCTCTCTGTGTCTTTGTTTATAGTTTCCAGTCACTGGCTGCTTATTGGCACCTCTACAGGAAGTGGACTCCATAGATCTGTTAACAAGTTGCTCTTCGTCATTTATTCTTTATTACCTGTTAAATTATTAGTTAAATTTTGTTTGCATGGTTGTTTTATTGGCTGGTAAAATGTCTGTTTCAAAATCTCCCTCTCACATCAACACACACAGTGTCCAGACTAATCACAGCTATTCCTCCCAGTCTCATTCATGTAGCATACATGCCGTTTCTTGAAGATGAAATTAGCGACACAGTGACCAAACCAGTTGGTCTGTCCATGTGCTACTTCAGTTTTCAGTCTAATCACTGCACCAGGTGATTTCACTGAACCACCCCGCCTCCCTGACTGATTAACGAATGAAATCAGCTTGGTCAGTATAAAAACCTGCCTTAGCTTTAGACTCAAGTTCACATTGTTGCCTATACCTTGAAAAAACACGCTCGCCATCACATCAATGTAAAACAAAAACAAGTCCTAAAGAATGATCCGATTTTTGCTGATTGGAATTTCTGGAACTCTGTCTCACCTCAGTGGAAAACAAGAGAATCACTGCTTTTTCTGTGCACTCGTGCAAAAAGGCCCCTTGGGGGTGCTTCCCCTTGGAAGACCTTGTATATGAGAGCCCAGGGTGTCGTCCACATGGCTTGTGTTACACTGGGCCTCTGTGACCTCGCAGTCACAGGGCTAAAACCAAAAGTGACAATGTGCACAATTGCCTGATAAAGGTAATAGTGCGCTGACTGAGACGAGTGATTTCCACGAATGCAGCAATGGTGCGAACTTGTAATTCAAGTCCAGAAACTCCGGAACAACCAGCAGCTTGAGATGCTCAGTTGACCAAAAATGTTCAGAGAGACAGTTTCCTAAACACAGATGTCAATCACAGCACATTCACACTCTCACGCTTGAGAGCGCACAAAGAGGGAGAAAGGAATGCACACACATGCACACTCACACACAAACATTTTATTACAATACATCTAGTGTGCATGAAAGTAGAATAAACAAAGCGCACACGGACAGAAATACACACTCGCACCACATACGTGCACATGCAGACTTTATAATAAATGCTTTCAAATCTTGGTGTTTTCAAATGTGAATCACATTCACATGCTGATATGCACGAAGAGGTCCACACTACAGACGGGGCTGGTTTACGATGAGTAACTTTATCTGAGACGTGACCAAAAGCAAGACAGGCCTTTTTATTGTTATTATTTAAGTTTTGAGTGCTAAACCAAAGTGTCATTGTATGTGAACATTAGCTTGAGCACAGGAAAGTAAGTTGCACACAGTGCTCTTTAATTGATGATAAAGGATTTTATCAATTACCCAAGTTTTACTGAAGAGAGCAAAGTCACGTTGGCTTGATTTGAATGGCAAGACGTGATATGGTAGAAAGCTTTGCTTAACGTGTTCACCTCCATCACATGTGAGGAGGTTTAAAGCTTTTCGATACGGCCCAAATATTTGACTTGCCTGGGCTGTATTTTTCTTTATTGTTCTCATTTTCTTCGTTTCTTCATCCAGACAGCTACAAAAAAACAGATGATAAATGAAAATACTGAGAGGTGATTAACAACTCCTTAAAATCCCTGTGCTCTCATTGCTTGTGTAATTCTGTTACTAGGGAATTTGTACTTTAATTAGTAACCCAGGTTTCCTTTCGAAAGGCACAGAGTGTGCTGACATGGTGGTGCTGGGTCTCCTCAGGGAACCTCTGCTAAAGTGAAATCATGACAAAAGCAGCTCTCGCATTATGTAAAATGAAAAAATATAGCACTAGGCATACAGACAAAAGATTTGTCAGGATGTCACCTGTAGTTCCTGTAAGTCGGGGAGAAAAGCAAAGTTAATGGATAACTCGTGGGACAAAGTTCACAGACTCACAGGTTTTAAAATACACTTTTAAGTTTAGAAAAGCAAGCAGCTAAGATACAAAGCAAATACAAATCTATGGAGAATAGTTTAGTCGAGCAGAGCTTAGCCTCTGTGCATCTTTTGATTATGAGACCACAGATGCAGAATTGACAAAACAGCATCCATCCATCCTCAGACACACAGACAGATGACTGACTTCAAACAAAGCAGGTACCAAAGTGAACTGACCTTGATTAGAAATAATGTGTGGCAGGAAAAGAACAGTGACAGACTGTAGCAGAACTTAACCTGGGTGGGATACTTCTGAAGGGGGCTTAAGTGGAGGAGGTGGAGGAGGGCGGGTACAGTGATACCTTGGGGGCTTTGATGTAAACAAGATGAATATCTGGTGTGCTTATGCTTAAATGTGGTGCCTAATTGGGAGTAGATTGGTTACAAATTGAAAAATGAAGATCAGGTGTAGAGTCTGGGAGTAATACTCCTTGCCTTGTGGAAAATGCATAGGTCTACAGTATATTCAGACACTTGCCCTCAGGCACAAAACAAACACATTTATCACGTCCCCTTTAGTATAATAATCTTTGTTTTTTAGACGATCACAGTAATCATAGTTCTCAGCAGGTCTGCAAGGCTCAGCTCTCTTTTTATTGTGCCAGGCTGGTGGATGTTGTAATGCTATTTTTACCATCCAAATGTGTGTCCATAAAATCTGTGTTAATGTACTTTGTCACGTATTTAAGAATGTCGTAAGAGTATTTATAGAGCGTCCAAACTGAAGAGGGGAGTGGGAGCCCTAACTAGTGTTGCACTGCTTGCTCGCCACTGTCCTAGGAGAATACAAACATCTTGTTTTCATTACTGTGGGGGTCAGGGGGAAAAGAGGGTATAGAAGAAAGAGGAGGAGGAGGAGGAGGAGGAGGAGTGGTGGTAGCAGTTTAATGTATATGTTTGTCTGAATGTTTCAGACAGTAAATGTATGTAGTCGTCCACTGAACATAACCATGCAGAGAGATGGTTCAGAGTCTGCGTGGACCAAGACGGCATTAAAGAGCTGATGACATCCAGATGAAAAACATTAACATGTACAAAGAGGTCTCTGTCACTAAGGAACTGCGGTCGGCTGACATGACATAACTCAGCATCCATATTTGTATCTGCTTCGACAACTTCCTGTTTGCGTTGCGTGATTGCTGTGGTAATGTGGTCAACAGCTATATGACTTGCCTCTTAACCGCCAAGGAATGCAAATGAGCGCACACGCACGCACGCACACACACACACACACATGCACACACAAAGCACAGGGGATGCATAGAATGGTACTTTGTGCTTCACACCTAGGTAACTTCCAGCTCAGTCATGAACTGCTGGCCCTTCTGCAGGCCCCATTTCTGCAGAGCTGGCATGTGATTCCATGTCTATTGGCAAACCGAAATGCTAATACTCACTTACTTTGAATTGAGTAGAATCTTGCTCCCCAAACTCTGTTATTGCACCAGCTTGTTTGGGTGATCCAACCAACCACTTTCATGGGTGGGAAACCTGTGAGTGACTCCTCCTGGTGGGTCAGGAGACATGTTCAGCTGAACAGTCGGGAACTGGCGGAAACCTCGACATACATTATGCTAAAGCTTGCAGTCAGTGGAAAAGTAGCAGTGGGCTGTTTCTGTGTATCGAGGGCAGTGCAGAAAGAACGTAACTGGGATGCAGTTAACGTAACAACTCTGAAACAAAACAGCCTCAATAAGAATAGAGGCGGTTTTCATTGTAAAACATGTTCGGTAACCTGGTTTCTTGTTCACATGGAAATGATCTGGAGATTGCAGCAAGCTTAGGGGATAAACCACAGCATAATAGATCGAACTGATCCATATGATTAACTAAGTGATATTTATTAATCATTTTTTTTGTTGTTTTTTTGGTTATTTCTTTTACTAACTCTGAGCAAAAACTCATTGTTTTCTTTACTGAACAATTATTTGAACATTGGAGTGAACACACACACACACGCACACACACCTGAAACACCCTGCTGTTACTAACAACAAGAGAGATAACACAGTTTCCTCTCCTTCCTATGGGTTTGGCTTTATCACTTGATGTGTGTTTATAAATGGTAGTATCCTTTCATACAGCAGGAGCTGTGAGACACATAAACCCAGCTGTCTTCCTGAAAATGTTTTTCCTGTCCTTATCACGACTGGCTCATCCCCTGTCACAACCCACAACACTCATTATCCATCACCGCCATCAGTGTCTTCATAATATTTGACTTAATGCAATGTCTGTTTTTCAAGAGGCGGTTCTCATTAATAACCTCCAGGATATGACTACATGTTTGGTTTTTTCGATGTTGCAGCCAGTGCGAAAAAAACTTTGAATTGAAAAGCAAACATGTTTAAATGACAGTAAAACAAACCTGAGAACAAAGAGGAGTGTTGCGGCAACATGTCATCGTGTTTTCAAAATGAGGAGATCAAACCTGCGCGATACAATCTGACTGAGTATCAGAAACAGTGGCGACATAGCACAGCCGACACCGACTTTATAATCCACAGTCGATCGAATCTCACATGTGCAGCGGTTTCAAAGGCAGGACAACGGTTGTCTGTCCCATCCTCTGAAGGCTCTTTGAACACAGCGGCAAACACGTGTTGTGGAAGTGTCGGAAACAGGTGCTTTGTGGCTCAGGCAGCTCTTACTGTTTGATATCCTTTATAAGAAACAGACGGTTAGGGCCGGGTGTGTCCATAAACACAGCAAGCACAAGCCTGCGGGGACCACTGCATGTCAGCTCTCCTGTGCAGTTAGCTGGTGAACAGGCGAGTTTAACTCCGTTATTGTGATTGAGTATGAAAGGACTGTAGATTGAAAAAAAAAAAAGAAAGTAGAGCGTCGATGTGATACACAGCTGCTACATTCTGAATATATCATTCAAACACACAAATGTGCGGGAATAGTGCGTTGAATACTCGGAAGCACACCTAAATCAAGCTGTTATTGTTTGATTTGCTTAGAGAACAGTCTCTCACAGAATTACACGACCCACACAAACTGAATTGCATTCTCAATTTACATTTTCAAGGAACTCTCCACCCTAGATTTCTTTTATTTTTTTAAAATATCACCGTGGAGGTGGGCGTGGTTTGCAGCCGGCTGCAAGAGGGAGTGCAGGTGTGAAGATGGCTCATGAAAGCAGTCACAGGTGAGATGATTGACGCAGCTGATGCTGCTCAGCAATCGTGCTCTTTCCCTTTATATGCAGTAGCTTGCTGGATGGGGCCGAGGACTGACTGCTGCCGCTACTGCAGCAGCACAAAGTCCTCTTGAAATGTTGCAGGTCACAGTTGAAGACCACATGTCAGATGATTTGTTGTGGATTGCAACTGTGTTGTGAATTAATCCTGGTGGTGTGTTTTCTGTAGCCCTGACTGGATGCTCTTTGTGCTTAAACCTAACCACATTCAAAAAGCAGGAAAGCATCACCCCTCATTACTGCCAAGAGCTCCAAATGCAGTCGAACACATGTGATGACATGCATGTCTTTAGATACGGAAAATAACAGCTTACACGTGTTGCATACAAGACAAACAACATGACGTTATGTTACACAATATATTCCATGTGTGGCCTTATTTTGATTAAGGTTCATCAGAAAATGCTTTTATATTATAATCTGGAATATTGCAGTCCATATAAACAGAATAGTTATATGGTATTTCACTTTATTATCCGTCATGAACTTTTTGCTTGTTTTTTTTGATGATAGCGATAATAATAGGCAACTCTACTCAGTCTGGCTGATGTAATGTTACATATTCCAAAAAAAAATATAGTGTGTTTATAAAGTATATTATAAACACACTCGTGTATTCCCAGAAGTGACAGTACAGAATTAATCTCCTGTCAGGAGATTCTCCCTCCACTGAGAGACACCAAGGCTGAACTTGTCACTCCGACGCTCCCCCGGGAGAAACAAAGGCCAAAACTCCTGACATGCTCGACCTCCACCCACATGATGCTGGCACAATAAAAATAAATTGCTTCTGATGATGTGTTAATCTGCTCTGACAAACCGTCTCGCCTCTGAATTAAGATGTCATTTTTTATCACCAAAGTGACACCTGTTTATAATAGGAGGCCTGGAATGACTTATGTGGCTGTTATTCTTGCCTGCGAGCAGCGAAAGTGAGGGGGAACTGGGCTGATACGTGTGGCCTTGTATTTCACTGTCATTAGACCATGGTTGAAATGAGCTCAGGGGAGCGCTATGAATTTTTACTATAGAGATGAATTCATTTGAATAGCTAGATTGGGACTGTGTTAAAATGCAGAAGCCTCAGTTCCCACACGTTCCGTTCATGCCATCTGTCATACTAAAACCTTATATCACATCTCACTTACTTACTTAAAATTTAATGAGTGTGAGAAATCCTCCCAATGATTGTATGTATCACGCCTCATTAATGTGAACTTGGCTCGGCCGAATCACAACAGTGTGCACATACACGAGAACACCGAGATTGCTGCTACAAATGTCACTGACTTTGCTTCCTGTGCAGCTGAATGCCTCAGCTCTTTTGCTGTCGTATTTAACTGCGGGGAGTAGAAGCATGTAGTCCAGATGTGGGGCTAGGTGTCCGCCCTCTCAGGCTAATCAGATTGATTAGGGGCAGTAATCTGGCAGACTGGCACTGGACTCTGGACTCCATGAGGCTGAGCAGTGAGAACTCACAAGATGGCTGGTTGTTACACAGTCCAGAGCAGCTTGGGCTCGCCTGCTCCTCCAGCACACTGACATGTGAACGGTTAGGTACAGTGGGTTTCTAACTGTGGTATTGTGTGTCTGTTTTAAATCAAAACTGCTGACTAAAAAAAGAACCAGTCACATCAGGCATTCTCAGACCAGCACTAATCTTTTTTTTTTTTTAATCCTGTTTTTTTTTTCTTCCTCTTCTTTTTTTTTTATATATATATATAATATTGAAATAATCCTTGCCTTTTCAACTTGATTTCCTTCCGTCGGATGAAACTGCCCAAAAACCTCAAATCAAAGCAGCAGCATATAAGAGAGGAGCTTATAAACAGACTGAGCAACAGGAGGTCTTATTCAGGTCTGGCCTGAATTTCAGACTTTGAATCCAACCCATTGAAATTATTTGCGCGGGATGGAGGAACTGAGATAGCAGTGCTGACAAGCTCACTCAGTGATCAGGAAAGGAAATGCTTTTCTCAATGACCTTACTGTTACCCTTAACAACGCCACATAAGTCTCCTCTTTCTGATACCGGTCTGGGTCTGAAACATTCACTGCAGTCCCATCCCAGGAACTCGCCTTTCTCTCATTTCCTGTCTGCGCAACAGCCGTCCCCTGTTTAAATTACGCCCCAGTGGCTCCCCAGTTCCCCTGCACATAGCTACCCTCTCTCCTGCTGTCTTTTTCCTCTCCCTTTCACTCTTGGTCCCTCCATCCCTATTGCCTCTGACTGCCCAGACTATATTTTTTTGGCAAGACAACAAGACGCTTACATGTTAGACTGCTGATTGATGCCCTGTGAGCTCCGAGGAAAAGCTTGATACAGAGCAAATGCATTGTTTTGTTTGTACATTAACAGTTAATAATAGTGTATATTATTTTAAATCTATTTTATAATTAGATGACCACTGAAAAGTGGCATCTGCCTGATTCTGGGCCAAATATTTTCTGAACGTTGCTGTTGTTTCGGTCTTGAATAATGCATGTTTCCATGCACAAACACACTTGTAAATTCTAAGAGTTTTAGTGCAAATGTCATACCTTCTTCCTTTTCCTCTCCCGGGCTAACTCACATCCTGCATGCCCAAAAGAACATGTGATCCTGTGTCAGGCTACTGAGTCTGCAACATGCAGTTGAAGCCAGAGTTAATTTACACACCCATAACAGAATTCCACTCCTTTAGTCTGACCTGGTTCAGCCACCTTCCCTAGAGATGCATATTAAAATGTCGTTACTGAAGGCTTTTTGTGCAGCCATTGTCATCATCTTTCAGTGAGCAGGCCATCAGCTGAAGCAACACTACATAAACAAGGCGATCCATGAAAAAAGAAAATTAGCAATAAAAAAATAGGTCAATTTTGTAACGTGTGAGGAGATCTTGGTGAAAAGCGAGCTCTCTCATTACCTCCACATTTCAAGCACACGGTCTCCGTGCACAGATGTTATCACATGGTTTCACTGCACACATGCTACACAGCCTCTATGAGATGGACACTGTTACTTTAACAAGGAATGATGTGGCTTTAATGAAAGCATGAGAGTTCCTTAAGTCCAGACCGTGTGGCTTATTCCCAGGAAGGCAGTTAAAAGTGAATTTATTGTACTCGTTTACATTTCGATACATGTTCCAGAGAAATCAAGGTATTATAAACCATGGGTCTATTTTTTTCCGCTCTCAGTATATGCATAAATGTGGAGGAAAAATGCAGCCAGTGTTTTACATCTCCCCCATTGCTCTGGATGCAATCAGGGATGCTGACTGAGGGAACGGTGTTTTACGTTGTTGCTCTCCACATCTCTGCTGTAGAGTCCCACACGTGTATATATCAGACAAACTGAGCTAAATGACAATCATTTCACATTGACAATAAACAAATATTTTCTGCCCATCAATTTTTGCTCTCAAAGAAAATCTCTTTTAGAGGTCTTTGTCGACCCTGCCCAACACTGAATGTTTATTACAATTGGATGTGCATGCCTTTGAGCACTTATCGTAATCATTTTAGATTGAACCTCGCCTGCTACCGAGTGTGAGATGATTATAATCTGAAAAAAGATATACTGCACAAAGTTATGTCTAAAAGTCATGGTATTTTGTGTAACCTGTATTTTCAGTGCAGATTTATGTGCATATGTGTGTACATAAAAGGCCCCACAAATGTTTGTGTACATGCTAAAGCAAAAACAATGACAGGCATGGAGTTCTGGGTGGAAGTTGATGTCTGGGTATCATAACTCCAGTCAGTCTCCGTACAGAACCGACACATTCATCAAGGCAACAGCGAGGCGGTTCTCCCCGCAGAGGTTTTATCCGACATAAACGGTCAAGTTTGGACGTCCCTTTGGTCAAACCTTTGACTGGCTGTAGCTCGCTCACTGGCCGGCACAGACGACCGGTTGCCCACAATGTCGGCTATTTAAAATCTGGAATGACAGCACATGAACTTGAGTAACATGAACTTAAATTTCAACTTACGATCCCAGAAATTGTGTAACATGAGGTCAGTAAATTGCACACAGCTTGCTCCTGTTTACAAATCTGGTCAATACACATGCTTTTTAACCTACTATCGTGCATTTTCAAGGAAACTATTTACAGTTTAGAGATTGTTTGTTTGGTGTTGTTTCAAAAGTGTCCAAAACAACATGTTCTGCAGGACTACAACTCTCAGTAGCAGCCAGCGATCTGTCACTCTCTCCTCAAAAATAAGTTCACGTACAGCTAATTTCCTTTAAGAGTTTGTGGCTGCATGGATTATATTTACTGGCAACATTTTCCTAACCAAAGTAGTGTGTTATTTCAGTGTTGTAGAGAGGTTCTATTGAGGGGTTCAGGGTGAATGGCTTGGCTGCAAAAAAACACAGCACTCTGTTGAACAAAACCTGGGTTTATTTCCATGACAACGGGGCCGGTGGATTCACCTTGTAAGTGTCAGGGCATAGTGACAACTACAACAGAGGACTGTGGCAGGTCTGTCTGTCTGCTGAGTTGAAATCAAAATAAAGGCTGAGTTGAATGACCGGCCTGGTCCGACCCATAGGTGCATAATAGTTATATAGTATAACTACGGAACACTCATTTAAAACATGTGGCCGTGTATCACAGGTCGCTGCACAATGGTCTTAAGTAGATTAACGCTACGAACACAGCCAACGTTGCTTTTGCCTTTTTTTATTTATTTTTTTTAAGAAGTACAGCACCTCCTCCCCTCTCCATGTTGTTTAATGTTCTTTCAGCGTCCTTGTAACCGACATAAAGGGCGCGCAGGCGAATGTGAGCAGGGACAATTATAACGTGTGAAACTAACACATCCCTTTGTGCCTATAAAAGCTGCGTAAATGAGTCTTCATTGAATAACCGTCACATGTGGCCATTGCAACAAATGACTCCGCTTCTTTAAAACAACTTGACACAATGATTTTTACGGTTAATCTGCGAAGCATCTCTACTACAGGCGTTTGTAAAAGTGAACAGGGCAATTCTCCCCAAATTAGAAGCGGCCCTGTTACAACTCGAGCATGAATGAGTTTTATCATATACCGGGGGTATAATAATCTATATCACTGTGGTCAGATGTCAGTCATATGGGAACCACTCTCTTTATTGTTGTCTCTACAAATAGGACAAGTATTTATTCACCAAACCCAAACATATCATTACGCTGTTGTTCAACTGTGTGCATGTACAAAGGCTTGCACTGTAGCGATGCCTTTCTTTCTTTGAAACCACAGAGAGCAGACAGCCTGACATGGTGGCCAATAAAATCAAAAGTACAACAACCCCTGTTGGGTTTCATGGTCACATTTGACATCAATCACCAATGTCCAGGGTCAGCAGTGTGATGGTGTCCACAGGATTCCTCTGATCACCCCCTCACACTCGCACAGCAAAGCAGGCCTCTACATCAATACTTCATTGGGAGGGCTCTTACTGGACATGAAGTCATTATATTGCCAGAAGTAAAAAAAAAAAAAAAAATCGTCAAGCAGTCATACTGCTGGAGGTCTCTTTAACAGCACTCCATAGTCTTTGAGTAGCAAAAGGGCAAAACCTGCAAGTGGGCTTTTTTTTTTTTTTTTTCGTGAAGAAAGAGAGAAAATTGTGTTGACTTTGGAGTCTCCCTTGTTTCTCTTCATCCCAGGAGTGAGGGGTCCAGTGAATTTTACAGGGCATGCCGGCTGACATTTTGATTTCTGCAGTGTACTTTTGACTTTGATGTCGACCCCTGCAATTTTCCTTGCAAATAAGGTCATGACATGTCAGGGTGGTATGTGCAATATTTGCTGTATTTCCCTGACTTCACCTTATCCGTGGTCCCCGAGAGGCCACTTAAATATGATGAGAGATAAGGATGGGAATGATCAGACAGTGGAACTCCTTGCTTACATGGAAAAAGATTGTATTGTGTTCACACCCTGTCTTGTCTCTCACTCCTTGCCTGGTGTGTTTTAGTTATGTGGTCCATGACCAGCTTTCTGAATCCTCTCTGTGGTTTAAAACACAACAAAGTTGTTTAAAGCTGGGACATTACGGCTGGTAGTCAAATTCACTCAAGCCCAACAATGCACATGGGGAATTCCCAGCATTCATTAATGGATGAATGCGGTGATGTCTATATCTACATCACAAGAATAAAGACGGGGGACAGGAATTCTGCTGTTGTATCTTAAAAAGTGTGTAAGTCAGTGCCATCCAGTAGAAATATTTCCTGTATCCTAAAACCAGATGTAGTTCTAATCATATTTGCGTGCTTCATAATTCAGATTTGAAATGTTATGCTAAAGTGCCAAAACTCTGAAGTCAAACTGTGCCATGTGTTTTTGTTTTTCTTTTCTTGCGCATGTGAACGACCATTTGGAAGCAATTTTTCTTTGTTAATATGAGTATTATTTTAATTGTAGTAATTATAGGTTAAACTGTTCGACCACTCGCAAGGTGCTCACGAGCTTTTGACAAGAGGACAGCTTGACTCTTTTCAGTCCAGTTCTTCTCTCCTTTGGTAGGTTTTTCCCTTTAAAAAAAAAAAAAAAAAGATATTTGAAATGTAAATTGTAGGACGACCAATATTAACTTTGGGCCATCTTGAAAGTGGAACAGCTTTTCCATTTCTCATGATCCTATAAGAAGTTTGTGCTTTGTTTTCTCTCATTGACTTAAGCAACGGTGAAGCACAGTGCAATCTCAAGTTGCATTCACCTTACCACATTTTGGCTTGTTTTGTAGGGAAATACCTCAACTTTGACATTTTGTGCACCGTGACGTATCAGCATATGATGGTCAGCAAAAACAGTTTTCAACAGTTTGCTGGCTACCCTCTTTGTGGTTTCCTGTTTCTGTGAACCCTAAATCACGAGCAGAAATATAGTGGTCCAGGTTAAAACTCTGGACAAATTTAGCCTACAGTAGACCTTAGAGGTGGGTGGGAAAACATATTGAACTAACATGAAGTCCTTCAATTATGTACATGGAAATTATTTAAGAAAAACAAAACAAAACTTTTTTTCCCATTTTTTTTGTTTGTCCTTGCGACTGAGCTGTATGAAATGAGAGGGAAATTCTGCTTGAACCAGCCCCGGAGGCTCATAAAGCTCTTTTAAAGTAGAATTTTCAAGAGGATAGTTTGTGTAAACGGCATTAGGGTTTTTGTGAGAAAGTGAAAGTGGTAATTGTCCACATTCCAACAGTTTCAATACATAAACTATGGAACCGTCAGCCGTGAACAACCCAGCTGCTAGCAATTTGCCTAACAGATAATAATCAGGCTACATGCAAAACTAACGTTCCTCTGTCAGGCATTAGGACTGTGGCCCATGCTGTAAGGGATTTGAGACATTTTAAGGAATGGTTGGTTTAGTTTAAATAACCTTGGACAAGAGGAAAAGCTAGACCTCCTCTGGCCACATTAACAATCTCACTCCAAGAGCAATCCAGCTCATTTATCAACATGAACCGAAACATGGGTACACTCATACTGTAGTCTACACAAAGAACACATGTGGTAAGCTCTCGTATCACATATATTCTTCATCTACTGTGCAGTCAGTTTCCAAAGACCAGCAGTGAACATTAATCACAAATTCCACCTTTAGAAATGATCCAAAACTGTTAAAGAACTTTTCTCTTCTTATTTGTTATTTCTCTGCATTTGTAGTGTCTTACTTCTAAGAAACAGAGGTGTTTACAACCAGAGACACATTCACAAAACCCAAGTGTAAACAGAATAATAACACAAGCATGTGCTAATGACAATTTCTCCAAAGCCGCTATGGCAAACATCTCAATGTCTTCACCACGTGCAGACACGAGCAGCAACTGCAGCGTCCTGCTCAGTGATTTATGTCCCTGTTCACTGTCCCTGCAGGGTCCTTCTCAGCACATGGTCACCTCATGAACAGCTGGGTGAGATATTTGATTGGTTGTCAGACAGGACTTGTAGAGTGTATTATATGTCTTTTCATTGGTGCTCTATTCTTACATGAATGATCTTGTTTCATTTGGGTCAGTTGGGTCCCTCAGCAGTACTCTCGCAGCCATTCCGGTTGCTTTGGACGATTGTGGGAAAATAATATTTCTTCATTAAGAGTTCAACGCCTAAAACAGGACGTATGGAGTGACTGCATAAAGATTTAAATCCAAATGTGCTGATCAGTTATCGACATTAATCTCGCACATTAATCGCACACAGTTTTAATAGTCCATCATTCATCCTGTCTGTGTAAACTGACAAGTGGTTGTCAACTAGCAGACAGCACCATCTGATACAGGAGAAGCGTATCGGGTCAACGTGGAGCCGCCACTGATCTGCATATTCCCCTCTGCTACATTGCTGCCGAACAGGTGCTACTTCAGTTGGAGAGATTAGGTGATCAGTGCCCTTAGATTCCTTCCCACTTGGAATGTTCCACATGGAAAGGAGGGCAGGCTTCTCCCAGCTTCCTGAATGGAGGTTAAGGTGAGGTGGGCAGCTGGATTAGTGGGTGACTTTGATGGAGAGGATGAGCCTTTCATGAGAGACAGAGCTTTGGGTGATTATTCAATTAATTACTGGGCTGATCCACAAAACCGTATTTGGCAGATAGACTGATAGTAAATAGCTCTGTCTACTCAGTTTTTGAGCAATCAAGACAAAAATGAATGTCGTGTCGTTCACAAGCTGAACTGAATCACTTACAGAAAGGATTCCTTCGTCTCACAGGTCAGCTGAGCGGAGTTAATTGTGTCTCGAGTGAGGCATCGGGCTGGGGTGAGCTGATACTGCTGCGAACAAACGTTGAGAGTTGTTCCCTGCACTCACTGAATCAGCGCATTCCCCTGCGTCCGCACCCACGCGCGTGTATGAAGGAGAGAAGGCAAACGAATCAGTGAACGTAGCCTATTCTAGTACAACGAATGTGTGCCCTGAGTGATATTCAGAGGCTTACAGATCAGAGCGGAATCACAGCCCGTTCAGCAGTATTTCAGTTCAGTCACTGTGTCAGATGGAGTCCGTGCTCCGGTCATGCAGGAAGTAATGAACAATTCGGTGAACGTATCTAAATCTTTTGAATGAATTGATTGTAATGATTCAGTACACCAAAAAGAACTGCTTTGTGCTGATGCTGAAGTGAATGAAAGTAATTTATCATACGACGTTGGTGTTGTGATCTGATGCAGATGTCATGGATCTGTCTTCACTCAAATTAAGATGTTGTCAACATACAGTCTTGACACTTTTGCTGTTTTTAATTAGATTTTTTGTTTTTAACCAAATTAATACACATTTTTTTATTATTTTATTTTATTTTTTTAACTTTCTGCACGTGACAATGATAGTTTGGTAAAATATTGTGGTTATGCTATGTTAACAGTTACTGTAACTAATAGGTAACTAGTAGGCAACTAATACATATTAATTGCAGAATGTGAGTCACAAACTCTGGCCTCCTGCATACATTTGTGATGCTCTACTTGTCCACGCAACACTCCAGTTCCCACACCCTTAACCTCCAATACACCAGTTCACACTAAATCTTGCACTGACCCATTGAACCATTTTACAAGGACAAGGAAGTCTTGACTGGAAGCACAACAAGCCCACAGTTTGTGTCTGTAAGCCGCATATTACAAATAATAATCCCATTTTATTCACAGGTAACTTCCAGAGGCTGGGTAATTATTTCAGGAGCAAAAAATACATTTATACATTTTTATGGATCTTGTTATTGTGAACTATTACATTTATGTCATGACAAACTATTAGATATACAGCCATTTAGTGTAGAGAACTTGAGTGACCTTGAATTGAATGGCAACGATGTAATAATAATAATCAGATTAGGAAATTTGAACGTAGAAGAAAGGGGTAGCTTGATAGTATAAGTTAAAGTCTGGCTCTGGAATTGAGCATAGACACGGGGAAGATACAGTGACGCTATTGGGGGGTCATGTGTAGATGGGGTTGCAGGCCGGGTAGAGGGAGGTCACACATGCTTTGTGTCCCCCAGGGAGTCCTGCAGGACGAGACAAGAGTGGTGCCTGCATTTGAGGTGCCTGGGCGCCACACAGATGAGCTCATGAAACGCTATGCTGTCCGCCTAGCCAGGGGTGGGGCGTGGAGGGTGAGCGGAGAGGGCATCCCTGCCATCAATCACCCAGGGTGAAGCTGGGACCCACTGCTCCCAGATCAGCTTGACCGGCAGGAGTAACTTGGAGCCAAGGCCACATTAAAGGCATTGAGTGTCCCCCCCCTTCAGCATGCAAGGGTGGGGACTGAGCCAAAACAGACTGAGGGAGATGACAACGAGGAGGTGTGTGTGCCACGTAACTGGAGAGGTGTAGCTGAGCATGGAGACAAAGTGAGGAGTCAAGACAGGGGCAGGGGAGGGACAGGATCTGAGGGAGAGCGGCCTGTGAAACTTGAAGACTGAAGCAATGATGGGAAGAGACAGACACTGTCAAACGCACAGCTTGCAACTCAAAGCGTAGTCCATGAACTAGTCACCTTTGGTCACATGTTATGACGCTTGGAGAAGAATGCTTTCTATTTACTAAATGTTGCCTGTGCTTTACCACAGTCACCAGTCAGGAGTCAGGATACTGTTATGCCACTTGTGTTCTGGCAGATACCCACTCTTACACCCCATCCCTGGTCAGAAAAAAAGGGTTATTTTTTTTGTTATTTTTTACAAATGACTATACAATTCCCACCGATTTTTATCGTCTTCATCTAAGATCGGCATCAATGGGGAAAGTAAGACACAGTTAAGAGCAGTTAGTATAGCATTAAACATTATTAGCATTCATGTTTGTAGCAATTGTTACCTTTTAAGACATATAAAATATTATTAAATAAATCAAAACGAATGGATTTAAATAGAGACTGATATAAAAGAAGCAAAATAGTAACCTCTGTAACATTATCACTGAGGGCTATGGGGGTAAACACTGACTGGATCAACCGCTAGCAATGGGAATGGTGTTAATTGCCTTTTTTTAGCAGCTTCACCTGGGTTTAAAAATCCTGGGTTTAATTCTAGTGTGGAAGAGGCTTTAGTGAAATAGTCTGTTGACACATAGGCTTATGTTCTAAGTATCTGGTGACAGACAAGACTCTGGTCAAAGTCCATCAAGAGACAGTTCTGGAAACTCATTTCAGTATTACTGTTATTATTATGCTGCTTTCTGCTTCAGCTTCTGCATGGGGTTGATATGCAGCAGCATCATGGATGCGCCAGACTGTAAAGAGATCCACTGAGCCTTGATACATGGTTAATGCTCCACAATGGATTCCAGGACATGTACTTTTTATTTAGCAGCTGGTCTTTTGTAATCAGCGTTAGTCACACCCCTGCACTGTGTGCTGCCTCAGTCCACACTATATGGCAGACCTTCCATATGTTTTTTAAAGGGTGCACCTGTGACACATAAATCTGTAACAAACTCCATGTCTAGTATGTTACATTTCTAATAAGCATCACCAAACAGGGAGGTGGGTAAGTGAAAAAGAATGGCTACTGTATTGGTTTGTAATAAGAGCCAGCTGTGGATGGTCATGAGGGCTTTGCGCCTGGAACATGCTGCTGGAAGATTCTGAGCCAGGGAGAAGCTGGCAGCCACATAATAAATCCAGCCTGTTGGGTACAGTTCACTCTTTTGAGCAGGCTTGAAACAAGTAAACTGGCTTTTAATCAACAAGTGGTCCATCCTGAGCATACAGGAAGTAAACATGCTAATGTGTTGCTCTTTGAAGCCTGTATCGTTCCACTGCACTGCAAGAATCACTCGTGATGGCAACAACTTTGTGTGAGTGCATCTTCATGTACATGCAGTGTCTTCCACTATTACTTTAACAAAAACAAAAACAAATGGATAAAGTGTAATTCTAGCCTGAGCAAGAAGTTGCTGGGTTTGCTCCAGATAGCAACAGGCCACAATCATACTATTCCTTGTCATAATTCTGGGAAACGGGGTGGCATTTCACGGTGCTAAACTGGCCCCAAAAGAATGTGTCCATGTCCTCTGCTTAAATAATTAAAGCAAGAAGGTTCTGAAATAAGCCATGCAAGGCCACATTTTCTTCTCCTCTCTGAGCGCCACAAGCAAACACGTGAAAGTGTGTGCAGGTATAAAAAAGACGTATAAAAGAAACATTCCCGTCGAGGCAATCGCTGTAAGCACTACATCACGTTTATTAACAGTACTAAATCAGAGTCTGTGCTGTGGAGGGGAGCAAATACACCTGAGGAGAATGACCATGCATGGGTGAGCTCACCATTGCACATTTGAACGATGTAATAGGGGGGGTGGGAGTTTTCAGTACACTAAACTTGTATTGCCGTCTTTCACTTTTAATTTTGAGCGCGGAAAAAAAGTTCATTTCGGGTTTTTCCTCTGACCTTTGTGAAGGTGGAACAGTATACATAGTCACTGCTTGTCTCCTGCTCAGTCTGACTCGCTGCTGTTCATTTTCCCCAAAGGCTAGGACAGTTTTCTTTTAAATATAAAAATTTAAACCAGAGGAGTAAAAGAGGAATGTAGGGCCCCACATTGAGAAAAAGCCAGTGAGTTTTACTGCATAGCTCCCCTTTGCTCTTTTTGGTCTCACCCTGCACCATAGACATCCACAGCGACCTGCTCGCTGTGTGGGCCTGGGGCCGGGCCCAGAGTCCAGGCAACCAGTGATGAAATGGTAAAAATCACACATGTGCTCGCCTATAGCCTCACATTTCCATCGCCCCGGCAACTCCATTGGCCCCTGTGTTTGCAATTACCACTGTAAGCAAATGCACCCCCACCCTCTGCTACACATTGCTGATAAGTTGCTTTTCTAAAACACAGCATGCTACTACCAGTCATTAGCAATATGATCTCATATGCCCACCCTGGTGCCTGTGAAAGCACAAGCCTCAAGATAGGCAGACTTCATGATGGTTGACTTGCATAGCGTGGAGGCATTAACAGTTGAGTTTTATTGATAAATACAATGAAATCTGACCTTCATTTACATTAGGTGTGTGACTGAACCCATTAAGGGTTAAGACTTAGCAACACCGAACAAGGGAAATATAAACCTGCATCATCTGCATATGAAGAGACTTTGACTTGCGTTAATGTGTGTTACCATGGGTCTAAAAGCTACTCCTCTGATTGCAAGATAATGTGAATCTGTGTCTAAACGGTGTCTTGAATTAATACTTAAGTTAGTGCGTTAATGAGTACTACACAGTTAATTTTCTGGCAAAACTTTGACGCCAATCAAACACGGCTCTTGTGCACATATCAGAAATGAAGGTTGCGCTACTTACCTGTGCTCCCTGTCTTACACAGTGTGGAAGTCACTGGCACAGACACACACACAGAAGGTGTCCGCCTTCTTCAACCATTTAAGAATAATAAGTTGTTGACATTTGTGTTACATAGTCGAGATTGATGATCATTGAGGGGATGTACGTGAATTGAAACACAGCAGTAACTGTATGGGCTCAACACGCACTTGTTGTTCCTGGTTTCCAACAAATGCACTTGCACCCACCAGTGCACCTGTGTGGGGTGACCTGGAAGTGTAGTTGCTAGGACATTAGTCATTGGCACAGTATATTCATGCTTATTTAAACAATGCATTAGATGTGCCTACATTGGTGGGTTGTCCCTCAGGGCTCCGCCTCCTCCTCATCTACATCAGTTTTATGAAGTTGGAATGTCAACGCAATGCCTTTCCCTGTGCAGTCTAATGGAGTTGTTGATGGGGCAGAGGATCGGTAGACGGCAGAGGCAGGGGGTCCACCAGCCACTGACTTGAAATAACAAGTGTCTCATACATGTGTGTGCCGATGAGCAGCAATTATTTGTCAACCCACACATCATGTGAGACTGTGCGCTCCTGTCTGATCACCATCAACTTCCGGCGCTACGCCCTCATGCACTTGCGCCACACACACACACGTTAAACCATGCACTATAGATCATATAAATAGGGCCCTATGTGCTATACTTGACAATGTGAACTAACTTATGGTCTCAAAATAGCAAATGTGAGTGGGTATGTAAATTGAAACACAGCATAAGTATATGTGTTCAACCACAGCCCACAACCCCTGAACTTCTGCGTTTGCCTATGAGTCTACTATAATTTACTGATGTCGGGCTAGTGCTGCTGCTAGTCTTTGGGTCTAACGGCAAGTGGAAGAATATTTTTTTGTTTTAAAGTTTGGTTTTTGCAAATCTGACTCCCTTTGAACTGTGTACATAGTTTTCAGATGCTTGGCTCCAGCTCACCCAACAACCTCCAGAGGATAAGGGGGGTGGGTGGATACATGCTTATAAATATTGAGAAGCACCTGCTCTTTTCCAGTTGAATGGAGAAGTTTCTATGCAATGATGTTGTTGTTTTTTTTAGATTTGGTAAATCATTTTGAGAGTGTGCTCTTGGTGGAACTTGTTTGGAATGGACTCAATACTGTGGTGGGCTTCCAAGTGTTCTTAGAACTATCAGAAGCACTGGCAGATATGGAGTTACAGAAATTTGACACCTATACTCAGTGCCATTGGTCAAAAAAACTTGTTTAATGTCGGGTTTTAATGGGTTTTTCACCAGTTGAAATGTGTTTAATCAGCATTTACTCCTGGGTCAAATGACTCTGCAGTGTTTTTTTTTTTATTATTATTACTTTAAAGGTTCTGGAGTCCACATTCTGAAGTCGGTGTACTGTCTAAATGGAGGAGTGTACCTTGATAAGAAAATGGAGTGTGTGTGTTCAAAAACTTAAAAGAACAAAAAACACTTCGAAAACGGTGCATCTGTGACACACTATTCAATTTAGTCCCACGATTTAATCTCATTTATTGCAACAACAGCAGCATTTACAAGGGATGGGTGGGGGAGGTGAAAGGTGCAAGAGAGCTGTGGTGAGGCTACGGCCTGCTTGTAAGGCCTCCAGGCTTTGCGATGCTGAGTACTCTTCACCCGGGCAAAGGTTCACTCCGATCATCTGGGCCAATCTGTTCCAGACGTAGTAAATGACACATTATTGAATCCAGACCTGACAAGGGCTTTGTGTATATTACATTAGCAGACACCAGGCTCACTTAAGCGTCATTACCTATATCCCTCCTCCCCTCCAAGGAAGAGAAAAAGAAGAGTGAAAGGTGAAAAGAAAGGGCAACGTAGATCCTACCCCAAGCCATGCACAGAAGGTGCCTTTTCCTCCGGGTCAGGGTTATACTCTGCAGTGGGTTCACCATCACACAGCTCTCTTTCTCTCTCTCTCTTCCTTCTTCTCCCTGTTCTTCTGTGCTGGGAGCACGTTAAATATAACACCACAATCCACCCTGGAACACCCAAGACGATCCTGCCCACAGGGATTTTTGGGGAGATATTAGAAACACACCATAGAGGTCACCCCACCCTCCTCTCTTCCCACACTGATGGAACAAACAGCGTGAGCTGATTTGAGTTACAAACTTGTGCAGACGCAGTAGATCTTTTCAGGCGGACTTATTAGCGATTGTGTCAACTCATTGAACAGCTACAAGTAACTATGCGCTTGAATGCCGGATGTTTACGGCACACGGCCTCGAATTTAAGATTGACACGGTAAACCGACTTAAAGCTAACTCGACTGAGAAACTCCTGCAGCAGCAACATTAAGAATAACATCTTAGCTGCAGTATGTTATGGTGGGAGGTTGCCTGTGGCTTGGACGCCTTACGGTGGGATATGTGCCGTAAGCAGTTGGTGGATTTGGCTAAACCTTCTTTTATTCGAATGGCATATGCACGCAGACCCATACCACAGATTTCTGGCAGGGACCACATGCAGAAGTTTCCATTTGTCGCTTCTTAAACTACAGACAGGTGTGTGTGTGTGTGTGTGCGTGCATGTCTGTATCTGTCTAAAATTGAGCGTCTCCAGAAGTGTGAGCATACCCATATGAGTGTGTGTGTGTGTGACACTGCTCAGGTATACACATTCCACAATGGAGACTGCAAGATCAGATTCCGTATTTAAAGTGCAGGGCGTCCAGTTACAATTCAACATGCAATTCAAAGGAGGAGCACATTTTAATTAAAAAAAAAATGATTTTGTGAAAGGCCACACCCGTTGCTGTTGTCAAATAGGCTACTGATGCTGATGTATGGCTGATTGAATGGCTCTCTGTAACGCACAACCCACCACGCCCTCTTGACCTCCGCACACAGAAACTGTAATCGCATACGGATCCGCGCGGATCTATTTTCCGAACAGCAAGAATTTAAATGACAATCACATTCCACGGTTTCTCAGTTGCATCACCTGCCAGCGTACGACGGGGGGGATCCGCAACAGAAGTTGGAATAAAGATATACGCATACGCGCCTCCAGGAATGATAACTGAAATGTGCACTCATGAGCCTCAGTTAAGATATATGTGCCACAAGGATTACTGTTACAGTAAGAGGCCCACAGCGGTAGCTTCCTCAGCAGCCAGAGAGAGGTCGCAAAACCGCATTATGCACATGCCATATGTAACATGAAAGCTGCACCATGCGTGACCCTAAAAGGGCTGATGTTATTGCTTTTGTTCTTACCCCACTGCGGTTCTCTTACTGTTTTATCCAATAACTACGCATTAGGGAAAGTATATAAAGTACAGGATAGTGTCATTTATAGACACGTTCAGGTTTCGCCCACACATATATAATGGAGTCATACATGCATTTCAACATGGCACAGAAAAATTCTTAGTAATTGTTTTTTTTTTATTTCTGTCATTCACCACCTACAGTGTGACATCACAGTACTTCTGCTTTCCCCCTGCTCTCAGTCGTCACTCGACTTTGTTGTTTGTTTAAACTCTGTTCCTTACAACCCACGAGTTGCAGGGGTCACTTTGATGGCAAGAACTGTAAATACACAATGGTAGGTTTGGATTTTTTTTGTTAAACATTATTGAAGAAAGAAATTTGGCAGATGTGACTTTTTTTCTCCTTCTCATTATTTGAAGTTATTTTTTTCCATTCAGCAGAGGAGGCAATGTTATTATTTTATTCTTTAGATTTTAACTTAAATGTTCCTGAAAAGCGAGAGAGATTCCGATTATGGAATAATGTTTTCAAATAAAGAAACTGTGAATGTGTTTCTTTTGTCAATGGTCATGTTTAAAAGCAGAGGGAGGCAAAAGTAGTTAAAATGTGCCTGTTATTCTGCCCTTCACACTTCTGTCCAGGTTTGACATTATGTGTGTGCGTGTGTGAGAGAGCGCGAGTGAGTGAGTGAGTGAGTCTGTGCGTGCGCGCGCGTGAGCGTGCATGTGTTAGGTTAAATGGTCATGGAAGGCAGCTCGTGCTACACTGTTCCAGCTCATTAGCTGTGATTAATCGGCATTTGAGCTTTCCCATGGTCCCCCTTTCCCAGTTTGAGACAGAGCTCACCTTAGAGGGCAGAGGGAGTCCAGGCTGCTACATAACTACCACTGTTAACACTCTTAACACATTATATAGAATGCCTTGTATACATTCAGCTGTAGCTGTATTTGTGTTGTCTCAGATTGTATTCGCTCACATTTGCACTGGGATTTTCTTAAGTTGGATATTTTGCTTTTAATCGATCATTGTCCCAGATTCATCCATAATTTGCTAACACAACCACATGGATTATATTATGTTCTAATGTAAATTCAGGAAATCATAATGTAAATTTAGGTAGAGATTTGGATTGAAATGCTCTTAAAAATCATTACATGTGAAGCAAATGATATGTGATGAAATGTTATGTATATACAGAACATATACATATAAGACATATCGTTTCAGATTGAATGATTTTGAATTGTTTGTCTAAATGTATAACCCCCGTGTAAGCTCCACTGATAGCAACTCTCGAACAGGATTTGCAAAAACTCCCGTTTGCTCGCACAAAAATATACATCCATGGAGGTCTCCTCAATTAAGACATAATAAATTCAGCGAGGCCTTTGTTTTCTCACTTTTTTTGTGGAAATATGCTCTCTAATCCAGCGATATAAGAACCATCTGTGTAAATTTATGTCCGCAGAGGATGGACACTCGCTGGCTGCTGCTTTGGGCCGGCGCTGCTGTGCACAGCAGTGAGAAGACGCGAACTCACTGTGATTGGCTCAAGACTTTCAAAAGGGGAATATGTCTCATCTTCACTCTGCAACTTACTTTGAAAACAAATGAGTCTTGTTGCTGTTGGGTCCCTCAGCACCCTCCCACGCACACACACACACACACACACACAGGAACACAACACGGAGGGAAATTGCATGTTTGATCCCAGTTCTGTCGTAAAAAAATATTAATATTTATAATGTAAAATCCTCACACTTTGTCACACTCCCACAGCATTTGGATGCAAGATATTGTTCTTGTTTTATTTTATATCACCATTACTTTTGCAGCTGTAGTCATTAAGTAATATCAAGTGTTTCTTACAAAGTATTATGTAATATTATTACACACTGGCGTGCACTCATGTTGAAATAGGTTAAGACAGAGAGTAATAGCAAATCTAAATACATTAAAAAGTAATTAAATAATATTTGGAAAGATGATGGGGACCAGGGTTAGGGGATGGCCATCTCTGCCAAATAAGATCTACGTTTAAGCTGCTTGTTGGCCACACATGCCCAGAGTGAGCACATACTGAACCTTGTTTCACTTTTGTTTAAATCCTCTGTTCCAAGATAATTCAGACACAAATATGCTTAAAGCTGCAGAGGTTTCTTAATTTCCTGTGTGGGCCACACGCAACTGCAGAGATCTCTTGGCTGCAGATAGCGCTCAGCAAATAGGACACAGAATCTGCTCATTATTTTTACTGTAAAAATAGGTTTCTGCAAGGGGCTTTGTCTCCCACTTATGAAAAGTTAACAAAATAATTAAAGGATTAATGTAATACTTCATATGTGCACAGCAAATTTCTGATGAAAATATTTGTTCCCCACATTTCTCCCTCAGAGCAGGGGAATGCCAACATTCTTTTTAGATAGAAAAATATCGCTCAAGTGATATTTGATCACGCTAGATTGCCGAAAGAATTTCGGCATCCACTGAATAAACGAGAAAGACGTGGATTCGCACCTTCTCGCCGCGCACTAATGTTGTTTTTGTAGATGACTAAGTGACCAGCATAGGTCACAATATGTTAGCATCTGGCGGGTTTTTTCTATACCATCCCCGTCATCTCATTTCAGCCAATTAGTCGGCAATGCATCAGTGCACGGGTCTGGGTCAGCCTCCTGAAACCCGGCTCACGGGACAGACCCGTTTGGCCCATAAATGCAAGGAACGTGCTGAGAAGAGAAAAGCAGAGCAGCAGGAAAGAGGCCAAAAACCTGGAATTAAACGGGGCCACTTGATCCATACCAGCAGAATCACAGCCAGCCACACAGAGCTCTCATTGTCTGTGGCAGACACCACTGAGCTCTGCTCTTTGTCGCCCCCACCCAACTTCAGCAATGCTGTCCTACACTCTTTTTTTTTTTTTTTTTCTTTTTGCTGCGAGGAAGACTTATGGAGATGTTATATAGATTTTCAGAGCTGGGGGAAAAACCTGTTATCTCACAACAATTGATTGATTGTAATTTTGTATAAAATTAAAACAAAATAGAGCTCAAATCAAGTACAAACCTCATTTAATCCTGAATGTACAAAGAGCATTTTTTTCAAATATTGACAAGCATTTAACACATACACTGACTCACACACACACGTATAGGGGGATACTGGAGTCAGCAGGCAGCAGTGACGGCTGAATAATTCAGAGGTGGAAATGCATGATTGATGTGGGACGTTTCATTTCCACACCTTCTAAAAGGTCTCTTTTAGCTTCTGGACCAAACAGGCCAAGTGGCCGCTGCAGTTCAAAGCCGGACATGGACGTGGCCTTCCCAGTCATGCTCCTTGGGACAAGAGTGGCTTTATTCTGCTGCAGGGGCACCAGTGGTGGTTGGGATTCAACACCTGTGTTTGCTCCTTAACCAGTAATTGAGAGCCGCATGCTATTTTGAGCCCGGAGCACAAAGTGCCTCACTCATGCGGACTTTTGGGGGGAAGAAACTTGGCTCCCGGTCTGATGTGGCTGGAAAACCTGAAGGTCTGCAGATCTGCCGGGCAGAGTGTAGCTGTAGCCAAGAACATATGAGCCTGACAGGCAAACATATTTTGAAGGCAATATGTACAAATAGCTTAATTGTGATGTTGGCTTCTTTAACATTATGTTTTTTTCCCCCCAATTTTATATTGTAAAAACTATAATAAACACTGCACACACTGCAGTCAAATTGGCATTTAATGCATGTAAAAAAAAAAATATATAAATATTTACTTAAACACACTGTCCGTTACTCATAGACTAGTATAAAGTTATGTCAGGATTATTATTTATTTCTATTATTTAATAATCTAATATTCACTTAATAATTCAGTATCCTCAAAATTTGTGTATGCGTTGTGTGGTGAGCAACAGGAATATGAAAATTCATTGACCGGCATAAGAAGCTGACTAAGTAAGGAGAGATAGAACGAAACTGACCAAAAGGAACAGCGAGTGTGAGCCAACACACTGTAACTGAGCTAAGTCAGTTTAGTGGAGGGTCAGTCCAAGTGCAGAGAGAACTCCCAAGTCAAAACAAACATTCAGTTTGGCTTCTGATGGGACGGCGCGCTCACTTTTTCCCACAATTCTCCAGAACAGCTTAATTCATAGTCACACAAACTAGGTGGTCATCAAACACATCGCATCAGAGCGTTCCAGATATGATTGCATTTTTTATGGGAACACATCGACTCCTCCTGCTGTACACATGAGATGCACGTGACATATTTTCACAGAATGACAATGATAGATTTAGAGTTGTGTTTTGTGTTTCCTGACAGCTCAGCATTAGCTGTTCATTGTGATATTAATGGGGAGGCTAAGAAATGTCAAAACATCCCTGAGCTGTCAAGCAACCTTGCCCTAGTTAAACCTTTTCTTAAAAAAAAAAAAGAGGTGATGTTACCAACCAAGATAATCCAATGGGAGTCGGTGTTATTTAAAATGTTAACTGGCTGACCGAGTAATTTATTACCAAGAGACAGGGATTTTGACAAATCATTCAGCTCAGCAAACTCGGCTGTGGCAAAGTTCAGCAATTAGGCTCCTTTCGTAAAGAAAGTCCACTCGTCTGCATCGGGTGAGCTGGATTTATGTGCGCTCTCGAGTTAGTGGGCAGGTTCAAAGCCCTCCGTAGGGGAGCTCAGGGGTTGACACATGGGGAATTTCACAAATATGGTGGAACACACACATTTAGCAGTAAATCTGACCAGAGAATTGTGGTCTTTTGTGGGGGGAAAGGATGAAGGTCAGTGGGGAGGGAGAGGTGGAGTGTTGAGTGAAGGCATAGCTAAATAATCAACCTGAGATGGGGGTCAAATATTCTCCAGTCATCTGTGGTATTAAAGAGGCAGAAGAGCATATAAAGAAAGCGGGATGACAGTGATTTTTCACTGGCTGATTGCTAAATAACAGAACTGCCTTCCAAAGGTTTCCAAACGTCTTTGAAAATGCAAACTTCAGATGCAGGGCACACATGTTAAATTTTGACTTCCAGTCAGCCAAGCCTAAACCCTCTGTCAATATTTAGCTTTCTTTTAATGGGGTGATTTTCTGCTACCGTCTGACCATGATAGCCTATGAGTAGCTGCTTGCTCATGTGTCATCGTGAGTGTACATGAGAGTAGGTGTCGGTAAACCTTTACACTCATGGTTTCGGTACAGTATGAGATTCTGATTTTTGTAATATTTATTTTTATACTTTGTCTTTGGTATTGACATAATAATTTATAGAGTTTACCTCTATTAGTATATTTGATGTCATCTTTGATTACTATAAAAGTTTTTTTTTTTAGAAGATAACTGTATTGCAAAAGTGTATTAATCTAGTAAATAATTAAATCATTTCCATATTGTCAATGCTCGACTGTCCAGTAAACTGTGATTTATTGGGGCAATAAATGAGTTTTTCCACTCCCTGCTGCACTAAATGATGACAATGTACAGTACCTGCAAATGTTTTATAGGGTTGTTAGATCAATACAGGAGCTATTGAGTACTTTGCCAGGTGTTGATATTTTTGGCATTGAAAACACACTCGCTGGCCTGAATAAAAAATTATACTAATACCATCTGCTCAAATTTCAACGGATGATATCCTGAAGAAGAACACAGTTGACTCAATAGCTGCAGTATCTCCATCCAGTGTTTATTTTTCTCCAAATCCTAAAGAAAAACCTTGAAGCACAGAAATAAATTGCAGGAAATGTACAGTGTGCTTGGCTATTTGGCCTCCAAAATTAAAACCTTTACAAAGCCTTCAATGTTTATTGAGTATAATTCCCCTGTTAATTGTTTCTGGTACTTTGAACATAATAAGTGAGGCTTTGTGGCATTGATCTGGGGAACTAGTGTTTATTCTGTATAGAGAGAACACTTTATTTTAAAGGATCCAGGATTTCTTTTTTTTTTCAGACCCAATGGAGCATATTATGATAATTTAAAATGCATAGATTTAACAGCTCAGAGATGAAAAGAACTGCTGTGAGCAATCATTTTTTATTCCAAAATGCTTAGTCATTACAAATTACATTCTTTGAGGGTTTCTTTGAATCATGTTTAGATTTAACTTATTCATAATTTCACACACATGTGATGTGAAGTACCTCCTGGGTTCAGGAAAGTAGCTCAAACTGCAATTCCTCCATTCTCTCACACATGATAAGACTATCTGCACCCTGGTGGCTGTAACTTGCAGTGGCACAGTTCACTGATGAGAAACTGAACTCAGATCTTATCATGTCTCCGTAGCAGCGTTGGACTGTGAATAATACAGTGTCCCTGTTAAAGTGAGCCAATGCATCAAACTTCAAATTGCATTTGCTGTTTCGTATTTTAACTGTAACGGTTAGTGAAATCAGATAACAGGTGAAACACAGGTTCACTTCCTGGCTACAACAGGGGCTTCGTGTTGTGGACTGTATTTTCAGAGTCTGACCTCTTGTTAGCCCTCCTCCGCTAATGAAGACCAGACATTCACATATGGCGAACATGCCACACACACTGATGCAAACACAAGTAACACCGTACTACCACGGCAACCCACTTTTTATTTTATTTTAAATTTCCATTTTATACAGCTATATTTTCCAAAAAAATATATTTGTTTACCTAGTTGGCATGCTGTTGTAAATATCCAATCGATGTTGTGAAATTGCATTTTTTTTATGCTGTGTAGCCTATTTCTTTTCAAACTATTCTCCCCTGAAGCTCAGGAAGACATGTGTTTAATATTTCCTGCAAAAAAAGTGCATGTTTGGAATCATGAGGAACAATCTAGAGTATGTCAGAACAAATGCATAAAGTTTTCAAACTAAAACATAGCACCTTATAAACACAATGTATTTACTGACGACGCAATAGCAGCTCAAAAAGTCGCTGTATGGTATTAAACGTAGTCCTTGCGGACACACCGTGTTTATTTACACGGCCGAACCCCCAGTAATGATCTTCTCATTTGCATATTTTAATGATTTTCTTGTCAGTCAACTCACTAAGTATGAAAAAGTGACACGGACCAAAAATAACCAGGTATATTTAGACGCTTATTAAAATCCCTGTTGCTTTGCCATGAAACTGGATGGGAAGCTTGCATTTCTGCAGAGGGAAAGTCACTTTAGTGGCGGCTCTTGATGGTTTCGCGCAGAAAATATTAGCTTTAACACAGGTACCTTTGTGAAAAACGTGACTTAAATGGTTAGATTTGCTGTAGGCTAAAGTTCACTTTGGAAATTCAATGGGCAGTGGGGAAGTCTCCCACCACTTTGCTGGCCATACAGTGGTGTAACTGTACCATCAGTCAGTCAACCAGTCAATCAACATTTGACTGCGTTTACATAGCAGAAATGCTTTTTTACTGCCATTTAGTCACGGTTGGTTCCATAATATCATTTCTGAGGATTTAAAGAAGTGAAGTGAATGGAAGAAAATAAATCTATACATTTCTGCAAATACCATGCTGCTTTAAAGACGACTGAAGACTGCATCCACCACATTATGGGCTCAGTTGTTGGCTCGCAGGCATATGGACAACTCTTTTATCAGTTTATTAGCAGATAGTTGTTGAAGGCAGTCGAAAAGCATTAAAGCCTTCACACGTGAGTTGTTTGTTCTAGCTAAGTACCCAGAGGGGCGGAGCTAATGGTAATCATGTCCCTGCTGTTGCTGATGAACGGCATCTGTCGGCAGACTTTAAGGTTGAAGACGCTGACAAAAGTCACCGACAGAAGAGAGAGGGGAGGGGAGGGGATGGCATTGGGGGAGATAAGGAGGAATGTGTGGAGTGTGACTTAAGAGTTGAGAATGGCAGTTGAAAATTTGATAATACAAATTGACTGGAGTTTTGACAAGTTCCCCATACAGTGAATTATTTTTTAAAACGCCAATAATTTCACAATATCACTTTGGAGAAATAAAACTTCCATGTTTACTCCAATGTAAAACTTCTATTATGATCATACTATGATGATCATACTGAAACTCCCTAATTAGAAATGTGGGCACAAAAACCCAGCTTGTTTTAACTACACCCACTAACTGTATTGGTCATAAACTGATAGATAGTTAGATGTACTTTATTGATTCCGAAACTGGGAAATGATTCTGTTACACACTTTTGGGCACTTTACAGCTATTAATATAAGAAATAGAACACATTTTCATAAAAAGCTAAATATACATGTAAAGAAATAAGATGTAGGTTGGATCATTTGTTTGTTTTATAACCGATTGTTTTTTTATCGTAGTCTCAGCTGTGAAAACACTTCCAAGTCCTGTAAACTGCAGCCAGTATCCATATGAGGGTGAATTTGTGTGGGAACCTGCTGCCATTGATTTAACAACTTTTTTTTATTGTTTTATTTTTAGTTTTTTTTTTATCGCCTACAAAATCATGTTAATCAGATGGTGTAATTTGATATTTCCTATTTGTCAGCGAGTCATAATGTTTAATATTGTAGTCCCTTCCCTCTTAACCCTTCCCAGTGAAGTCATCTTCACAGGGATGCATCAGTGTAGCACGGCATCCTCTTAACTCAGATTTCCACAGTGCTCTTACCTCGACTTCAGTTTCATACATGGTGCCTGTCACTGTGATTTTTTTCTATGTCTGTGTAGTGCAATGGGGGCTTTTTTTGTGAATAAATGCACAGAAAACTTGTCCTCAGTTAAAAGTAATTGCTACATGGCTGTATTTATTTATTTATTTTTAAATCGATTTGTTAATAGGCCACTTGTCTGTGCCTGTAATTGCACTGTAGGGAAATTTGTGAGATTTTTACCCAAAACACACACTGGCACATACTGTAAATTTCCCGAGTCAAGATAATATCTAAATTCAGATAGGATGCCATCCAGATGACATGGAAAAAAAAGTTCATGGGAACTTTAATGGAAAAAGATGAGATATGCCTTGGCAAACTTTATAATCGTTTGCATCCAGGAAAAAAACAAAACTGTGCGTGTGTTTGCGCATGCGTGTGTGTGCAAACACACACATCACTGCCTGGTCAGTGCAGTAATCTGTGGCTTCAGAATGATGTCACATGTGTTTGTCCTGCTCCGTTATCCCCTGCAGGGTCTGAGCAGAGGGGTCAGGGTTGCAGGACCCGCACACACACACACACACACACACACTCATGTCTGCTACAGCTTCTCAGCCAATGTACAAATCTTAGGAGTCGACGTCAACCGTCATTTAGTTGTCAAGGGTGGAAGTGAAATAGATGAGAAATGAAGTGCTGAGACTGGCTTGACCTTGTGGATGATTGCAGCCTAAATAGCTAAGACTGAAATTGGGCATTTTACACCCTGGCAGCTGCCCAAGACACAGTTTGTCCCAGTTTGTAGGACATGGCCTGAGAAGAATGCCACGTCAAAAAAACAATTTCATGAGAACTCTCAAATCCTGCTTTGTCTGAAACTGTTGGCAGAAATGTAAAGATTTGTTAGTAATTTATCTCTGGCCTGCACTCATGCAAATAATATTGACGCATGGCAATGCATCCAGATCCATTTGAATACAGAACTATGGCTAAATTTCAGTTTTCTTACACAACTTGTACATATATGGATTTCAAATTAAGCCAGAGTTCTGAACACTTATACCTGATGTTACATGTTTTCATGAAGGTTGCATAATGGTCTTAATTTTTTTTTTTAAGAACAGGCCAAGTTCCCATGGTGTAGACTTTCTGGTTGCACAATAATAACAGCAGCTAAAGGGAAACAATAAATGTTTCTAATGGAGAGATTTAAGACAACACACAGCGAGTAAAGTGAAGCTCTCTTCTCTGTTGCCACTGCAAGCTCTTGTCTTGTAGTTGTCTCTTGTAGCTTAGTTACAACTATGTAGTTGAATGAGCTGCAGGTAAAAGAGGCTGCCACTGGCCCTTACCTCAGTTATTTTATTACTTTAGAGGCGGAATCCAGAGATGCACCTCAGCAGCATCGGCCTGGCGTGGTGGACCTAAGACTCTGAGCATGGATCACTTACAGTATCATGGAATCCAATCCCTTGCTGTCTATTTGAGAGGGCTGGAACTAATCGATCAGAGGAGAGCATCTGTGAAAGAGATGTTCAGAGAGGCAGCTTTGACTGCACTGGAGCCAGCAGGGCTACTGTCTGATGCCTCGGTTCTGGCATATCACCACAGCATTACCACTTGATACACCAGTCAAGTCGGCTTTGATGCAAAATATAGTGAGATGTGAGATGGAGAAGCTGGCACATTTCTGCCCTGATACCTAATTTTGTCATCTGCGCTATCTTAACAAATGATAAATTCTTCCCTTCTATCTTTAATCCTCTGTCCATGTCCCTCTCCTTTTCACTCTCTTGCATTTTTATATCAGTTTCTGCGTTAAGTCCTTCCCCTCTGAACTCAATCCCCAGTCTGGCCCTCTGCTTGAGCCCCTCAGCTGCTGGTCTGCTCTCACACTAACCCCTTGTTTATATCGGGGACGCAATTAAGTCGAAGCCAAGTAGAGGAGTCCCAGAGAGAGAGGCAAGAGTGCAAGCTTGTGAGTCAGATTTCAGCTTCTACACTCACACACTCCTCCCTCCTCTTTTTCACTGATTTTCTCTCTCTCTCCACCTTCCCTCTTGTTCTGATTCTCTCTTTTTCCCTTGTTCACTTTGAACATGCAAAAATTCTTTATTGTTATTTCTGAAAATGAAATGAAAGATTAAACAAACAATTTTGTTTGGGCAATGCCTGATGGTTCCCCATTTTATTATGTAGCTATAGAAATGGTTCACTGGGAGAGAAATATGTGAATTTTGACTGATGTGCGGCTGAAAATAGCCAACGCAAGACATTACCTCATGAGTGTGTGATGTCATTTCCAAAGGACAAGATTTATTTGCTCTAGCGTTATTCTGTGCATCCAAATAATGCTGTGAATCATGAATCCTTGTATGCATATTTGTGTGTTAAAACACATATGTCAAATGCTTATTTACTGTTGACTATAATTTTGTGTTTTCACTTTATGTTGTTTCAGAGAAACTGCATGAGTGCTAAGTTCACTTTTTCCACATGTGTGGTCTTTTGGCCCAGGGGACGTATCCCAGAATCCCAGACACACGTGTGCAGGCAGAAGTAGTAGTACAATGCCGAGTAGATAAACACTGCTCTTACTGGCCACTGCACACACTCCACACCTAAACAATGCCAAGTTAAGTGCTTTGCACAAGTGTGTAGCAAAAGTAAACACAAAAAATTGTCAATGTTCACTGCCATAAAATTTAAAAATGTAGAAGAAAAAAAAAATATGGCTCACCAAGATTCAGGGCATGTTATGCATGCGTCATAAATTGCACGGATGGAAAATTGCAGTATAAATCATTCTCGCAGGTGTCGGTATTAAAGATGCTTTAAAACATCATTCCCACCTGCGTGAATTTAGTGCCAAACATCTTGATTGCCCTGCTTAACCATTAAAGCCCAACAGTGCAAGTGTGCCTCACTTTCATGGGGGAGATTCAGGAGAAACTCCAGGGATGTGTGCGGCGTTGACGGACAGGGGGATAAACAGAGGGATTGTCCCTGACCTCCCAACACCGGTCTGAAGGAAGACGAATAGCCCCCCAATGGGCCCTGAGCAGATAAAATACACCCTACTGTCTTCAACACCAGGTGTGACAGCCATCAGGGGTGGCCTATCAGCAGGAGGTACAGAGAAGGGGAGGTAAGGGTGAGGGGGCACATTAGGAACATATCAGCAATTACTCTCTGGGTTTATTTTTCTTCCTGCTTTAACGCCTGGATACCAAGTTACATTCATCCTGGTGTTGATTGTATCTTAAGGTCTAAGTGAGAACACTTTGCAGCGTCATTTGTCGATTACCTGATAATACACTCAAACATGTTAATGTTGTGTTATGGCAAACATTCAAAAGTGCATGCTGCAGTTTGTTTATTTGTCGGAGCTGGGATTTTCCTTCAGTGAATTCTGTGGCCATGGCAGTTCAGGCATTAGAGCTTATCTGGGAAGCTCAATTCCATCTTTGCCGCTCATACCAAGAGTTGCAAATCAACTTCTTTATGTAATGGAATTCACAGGGTCGAGGACATGTTTACCTCTTTTTCCAGGCCCATTAGGCACCAAGCGGCTATATCATATCTGACACGAGAGAATGGCCTCAATCTGTTTAAGCGATGATCTCTGACTGCATGGGCCCCACGTCTTCAGACTGGCCTCCGCAAGCAGAGATATGAAGAGGGATGATAGTCATTTATGTGTCTTGAACTTTAAACAATAAATGTGTTATGGGTGCAAGCGTCCCACGGTCCAGTCAAATAAATTGACTACGCTGTGTGTAGTTCTGGCTGTAGAACAGGGCAATCACGTGACAACAGAGATTTGTGGGAAAGCAACTCCTCAGACATCTTTATCTTTTTTGTCATAAAATGGCACATGTATTCTTTCAAAATCTTCCTTTGTGCATTCAGAGGTGTCAAACTGGTCTGCCAAAATAAAAGAAAGTTGTTGTGTGCAAGGAGATCTCGTGTGAAAAAGGGAAGTCCAGACCTCCAATTTCCTGTGTGAGCATTTGCCATAGAACGGGAAGGCCAGACTGCTCAGCGGCTATCAGGAATCAGCCCAATAGTCCCCTGAGCCACCCCTGCCCTCACGATACCCTCTCCCACCCCCCCCCCACCCCCCCTTTCCTCTCAGCCCAGGCCCCAGGGCCACTGTGGGTTAACCTCGCTCAGCCGTGACCAGAAAACAGAGTGATATCTTACTCATCTAATCCCCCTCTCAGTCATCATGCAATAAAGTATGCTTTGCAACCCTTGACCTCACAAGTCAGAACAGCCTCCCCCTCATTCGGCAACACACCCCAACAACCTCCACCGTGAGACTCGTAAAGAAAAGACAATGTCAGAAAGCTTGGGACCTCAATTAACAGCCTCATAGGTATTGTCTTTGCCAAAGTCGAGTATGAAACCCAAGTGTGGCAAGTTAAAGCAATACACTCTACGAGTGTTGTGATACAACATGTTCTAACTGGAGATACACAGTGTAGATTTACAACTGTAAAATTCCCATTTCCCCCGGTTTTGTTTGTTTAGCAACACATACAGTACACTTTGGGGTTAATAGAATTGTAAAGACTGAATAAAGTAGAGAGACTTTCTTTTAACGACCACATTTTCTGTTTCTTCTTGACTCTGTCCAACGTCCATGGTGTATTTATTTATTATTACAATTCCTAGAAGAATGATAAGATTGATGACAAGGCCATAATTAATGTTTCCTCTTTGCATGTGCGTAAACATGTGCCTTATTTTTTAGCTTCCTTTGTAATGATGAGTCAATCAGGAGAGGTTAATTCCCCTGTACTACCTTCAAAGTTCTCCATCTTCCAGTCACACACGTAAACCAACTTGTCTTTCTTTCTGAACCCAAGCAGCTATTGTTATTTTTGACTGTCTAGTGTTGTAATACGTGGACGGCTCTCTGACATCTCCTTGAAAAACAATCTATACTGTACCCCCTTCTCCAGATGGTCTCCACATTCACATGGTCATTCAGATGCTTTGGGCAGATGCAGATTTAAAAGCTGTAATTTTTGTTGTGGTTGATTCTTATTCTGTCTCTGTTTAGTCTTTGTGAGCAGAAATGATATAACCTTACGCGTCATCCAACATCTGAAAATAGGCTCTGTCAAGCAATACTATCAGGCCGACTGTGGAAGCATTTGTTGGACTGGATATTTTGAGCAGTAGAATTCATTTCTGAATCATTTCGTGGATAACTTTATTGTTGCTGTTGCCTCTGTCTGAAGTGAAAATGAATCACTTCCTGTGTGCAGCGAGGGAATGACATCAAGCAAAACAAGATCTAAACACTGCTATACTGAGAAATCCAGAGAGACTCTTGTGGAGCCGGGAGGCTTGATCAGCACTGTGTGAACTCATCGGACGATGGCTGGGATCTAACCTACTAACCTTTGTTTACGTTTAAAAGTTGCACACTGCATTTTTAAGTTGAAAGCAAATTCACAACATGTAAAGAGCGCTCGTGTGACGGTGGGCACATGAGAGGAACACAGGGCATTGTGAACAGGCAATAGGTATTTGTGGCAGTTACAAAAAATGATATATGAACACATGCAGAGAGACCTGTGAGTGTTGATGTGTGTGCCATGGCTGAGTGACCTGACAGAGACATGCACACTCCCACTAGTTAGCTTGTGTGCGTGTGTGTGTGTATGTGTGTGGGTGTGCGTGCAGAGAGAGAGAGAGAAATGGGGTTCAGGGCTCCCTTGCTCCGGCACATCTGGGCTTTATATCAGGCCTTTAATTAATCCTGAGTGAAGGCCAGGCAGTGACAGGCTGACTGGGCAGGCTCCACTCCAGGACAGGGCCTGATTTATTACAACTGAGCTCCAACTAGCATTGATTTATTTCAGACTGAGGAGAAAGGAGAGTAGAGGGGGTGTGTCAAAGGGGACTGGTGGGTGGACACAGAAACAGCACTGCTTTAGATGGGGAGGAGAGAGACAGCGGTTCAGAGTTGCTGAGAAAGGTGAGGAACAGAATGATAGGCCAGAAGCAGAGACAGGGGAGGTGGTGGGTTTGCGGTGCCTTATTTTAAATGCGAGCGTTGCGTAACGTTGGAGCCTCTCTTTGCTGTTCGTAAGCAGCCAAGCTCGGCTTCAGGTGGGTTATGTTCCTTCCATTTGCTGTGAGGCAGAGTGACTTGCCTCGCTTTATCTCCCCACACAGGGAGACTGTAAATCCTCCTCAGCTCATTTGACTTAATCATGAAAGTCATCTGAACTCAAACTTGGCAAAACACAGGACAGAATATCCCAGCTCATCCCCTTTGTCACCTCCCTAAGGCCTCTTGGTTGGACGGCAGGAGGACTATGTAAAAGCGATGTTCTTTTTATTATCTGAAACATGCATCAAGTAGCCACAAATGGTCCAGAGTGTGATGGAATGTGATAGCTTCCTGTGTTTGCCTCTGTCTGTGTGTGTGAGAGAGAAAGATTGCATTGCATGTACATTATTGTACACACAATAGTACATACAGTATAGTACAACATGACCAATAAGTAGGCTATGATGATTGTGCTAGTTTCACTTCTTCTTTTTCTTCTTCTACTACTACTCTGTGTTTTGTATTGTGTTTCCATGCTTATATGAGTTGACTCAGAGTTTCATACTTTTATTTGTGTTGCAGAATGGACACGGTGCGTGTGTTTGGCTGCAGGATGAGTTTAATTAAAGGTACAGTGTGTGGAGTTTAGCAACATCTTTTGGTGAAGTTCTCTTTTGCAGCGGAACATTCCTCACCTCACTGTTGGATAACCTATATGTAGCCTTCAGGTAGCATTGTGTGCTACTGTAAAAACATTGTGGTCCAAAATGGCGGCCTCTGTAGAGCTGATCAACCAGGTGATTAATAACTAATAACTAATACTGATAAAAAAAAGAAACTACCTTCAAGGTGTCCTCTGCTTTAATTTTCAGAACCATATGACAGGCGACTGTTGTGTATGTAATTAGGTCAATTAACAGCCACTGCATCAATTATTTATTCCATTCCAAAAGGACAGAAAGATTTTTTGGACATTCGTGAATGTATATAATGTGAGGTGAGAGTTAAAGTCGGTTCTTCAGCTAGGTTTGCTCCTGTGTAAAACTCCCCTCACACCAACACCAAACCTTTGATTGGCAGGGCATTTACAATTTACAGGCATGATAAATAATAAAACAGAAACCCTTTTTTTTTTCACTTTATAAGTGGGTTCTTGAATGCTTCTTCAATTTCAAAACATAACTTTCTTGAATCGTTGTTTACATTTGTACATCTGTGGCTTCTGGTGACTGCTCTGTATCCAGCAGTGTGCTGTGATTAATGGGCCTTTTTAGCACTCTGGTCTAGACGTCAATTACCGAAATACCTTGGGGCACTAGGACACAACATTGTTGTTACAAGCAGATACTATTACCACCCCCTTGACTAATTTCAGCAGCATTTGTGTGTTCTATTCTTAAGTCTGGATATGGGTGAGAATTCAGTGGTGCCATTACCAATATATGATGCCTGATGTACACAACAGCCTACATTTCTTTCTCTTTAAGAGGTTAAAGACAGCCAAAGCCACAAATAGCTGATTGTTGGGGCATTTAATATCTACAGTCTACATTTGCCTGTTCAGGCCTCTTTCTTTTTAACTCAACTGAACATAAGAACCTGAACCAGCAGAATACTGAATTGAAGGCCTTAGCACCAGACATTGCACTACTTTGAAACTCGAAGTCTATATTTTACATTTTCAGTGTCTAATTGAACTACCCAATTTTAATCAGCAGAGTGACTCATCATTCCCAATTCTACCATGTTGTTCAATTGAAATTCAAGATTCGGTGATTGACAACCCTAAAATTAGTCTTTGGACATTGTTACCGGGGTATATTTTGGTGACCCAAAAAGACAGAGTAATCCTATACTTAAATGACTACACAAAGCACACTCTCATAACAGTCCAATGGTGGTGGTTTTGCGTGAATAGTAGCATGTTTTTTTAAAAAAAAAGAAAAGTGCTGTCCTAGAAACTGTATCCAGCTATTTTATGTGTGAAAGACTCAAAATGGCTTGAATCAGATATCCAGAGGCTGTTTGGAGAGTGAACTAAGGATTCATGGGAATCAGGAAATACCCTCGCTGCACTGACCAGACATGTTACCGCCAACATCTTCCAGTGCTACAATAAAGTGATTATGTCTGACTGATTAAGGATATAGCTTTCGCTGTCCAAATCTGAGGAGGTCACAAATGAAAGAAGAAACTACAACGCAGTGGCCACAACTTGAATTGCTGCATTATAAATTTGGTCTCGAAGCCAGCAGGGTTCATGTCGTCCCAAATCTTCCCACCAGCACGTTGCAGTTGCCAAACGGGAAACAGAGCAACAGAGTTTAAGCTTTTGCCAAATGTCGAACGAGCCAGGGCTGTTTGTGAGGTTGAGGCTGAGGGTTTTGAGTACTCCAGACTCACATCTCCCTCCCTATTCCCTTCCCTCACATAGGCCAGAGATGGCTACTTTCAGTGCACCCATGGGAAATGGAGAATTTGGGCTGCCACCCCCTAAGAACATATTTTTAAGCAAGAACTCTTCTAATAGAAACATAATGGCTAATATTACAAGGAATGTCTTTTTTTATATATATATATATATATATATATAAATATAAAATACCAAATAAGTTTAATCATGTGCTCAAATATCATTGTTTATAGTTTGTGTCATTAGCGATAGGAGCACTATGAATGCCAGCAGCAAACTGAAATTTGAGCGATCCTTAGAGGAAAATTTAGGAATCCAATTTACTGAAACCCAATGAAATGTATCGCGACATTCTAGAAGTGTTGGACCGAAAACTGTGAGACTGCTTGGACTCACAAACCTAGTTTCATTAGTCTATTAATCATGAAACTGACCACTCTCTAAACCCTTCGTTTGAACAATGATTTTAGGCTGTCAAGCGTTGTATTACTCCACATGCTGAAGTGGTGTCTGTGGGGCTGTAGTGCAACTAAAATACCCCATTGCCACTGGTCAAAGCATGTATAAACCCAGGTTTAAATGGGTTCTCACTGGGTGGGAATGTGTTTAATTGTCATTGGTCATTCATTTTGGTCCGTGCTGCAAATTTCTGCCACACAATGCTATGATTTTACAGACATTACTATTTACCAAATGGGACAAATTCCAAAATAGCAACAAATAGCAACCATCTTAACTGTGTCACTGAGCTCCATGTTGTTGCTTTTTATTTCTTGTTCTTCCTCTGACTTGTTTTGTTTCCATTTGTGACATCACACGGGTGACGTGGAAGTGGAATAAAAAAGAAAAGAAAAAAAAGAAAGAAAAGAAAATGCAGGCCAGACCAAGCGCTGGCAATGGGAATTCTGGTGGTTTACAAACCCCTGATGACATTTTAGTATGAAAGTCTAAATATACAGAACAGGCACATGTTGTGTCCCTTTGTTTTCAGTTGGGTCACAGTGGCAGCAGTGGCAAGATGATACAGAGAACACAGAGGCCACAGACAACAGTCCTGTGTCATAATAATCATCCCATGAACATTATTCTCTGCGCCATTTTTAATACGGAGTAACACAGTTCATTTCTGCCACCAGAAAACCAATGTGAAGATGGTTGGTGTTTTTGTTTTTTTTTAATACCATTACATTAAAATGTTACCATCAAGTTTAAGCCAAAATGGACAAATAGATGTATTTCAAGTTGCCGTATGAACCTTTAATATAAACACTGTCTTGTATTTCAAGGGTAAAGAAATAGCCTTTAAAATCTTACTCACACATGTCATCATCTAATTTGCAAAACCACCGTCTTCATTAGCATCATCGCGCAGACCGCCGTCATAAACATCCACGCTGTCATCGCTGTTGTCATTAGCTCAATCATCAGATGTGGAATTCATTTGGCAACATTTGGGTCTGTTCCCATCACAATTACTGGGATCATATTTCTGTTTAGGTCATTTTTTGCATGCTTGAGGAACTGTGTAAATCACATTTTAAAAGGTATATACACCTCATTATACCACTGCAACTCTAATTCAGCAAAGTGCAGTGGAGAATATTCAGACCTCATTTGTGGTGTAAACATGTCTTTACTTATCCAGATTAACTCCGCAGATCAGATTACCCTTTCCCCCTCCGACATCCCTCAACAGTGCTGTTAAGGAAACCAGTTCCAGTATCCCAAAGCAACTAGTGGCCGTGCAATATTTTCTCTTAATTAGACGTGTTTTAAGTCATTACAATCTATTCCACTCCGTGCTCGTGTTACAGCAGTTAAGCATTTTCTTGTGTATTTTACAGTGAAGTGTGCTTGGCCTGCTTGCTGGATGTCTAGTGAAGCCCAAGGCCACAAGCAGCGAGACTTGTCCATCAGTGGCAGTTATTAGGGGAGACCACCGGTGCACCAGGGCCATTTGGTGGACCTAATAACAACGTGAATGGGAGAGCTGAGGGACAGGAAGCGCAGCCAGACAGGCCGGTGCTGAGAAAAGCACTTTTCAGCGAGGGAGGCCTTTGGAAAAAAACAATGACAAGACCCATTTCAGTCTGAAACACCCACATGGCTTACTTCCAGATGACAAGCCAATGCGATCACTCGGTGCTTGAGTCAGTCTGAGCAGCAATGGTGGAAGAGTATATAGAGAATAATCGCAAATCCCATGAAATTGTTCAGTTTTGAACAAAAAAAACAATCACAATAACAACTGCAGCCTCACCAGTGAGTTAAGAATTTTCTCTGTCTTCCTCTCCTGTAATCCAGGTGCTTGGCTGAACCCAAAGCCTGGTCGACTGTTAAGATTTAGGGCCCCACGTGTTTTAACTGCCCATCAACATGGGAGGCTTTCGCTTTACGGCCCGGGGTTTATTGTGCGACAGCTTAAATGCAGCTCAAGTTTCATGCAGGACTGTTACACTGTTCTGCTTCTTCTCTGTGCTGAGTCTGAACAACGGGGAAAAAGAGGCATCTTATTCCAAATGTAAAGACACAAATAACAAAGGGGCTTTTGCTGACTGTTCACGTGAACACTATGTACACAGTCATAAGCCTTATGATTTTAATAGTCACAAGGGAGGGACATCTTGAAGAAATCAGATAAGAAAAACTTGCTATTTGAGAGTAAAAAAAAAAGATCTTCCAGGAAAAGTCATTTTCATAATCAAATATCAATTGAATGGTTTTACATCTTGCACCACATTAAGGGTCACATATGTCCAAGCTATACGATTCTAATATTTCAGTTTATACAACCTATAAATATCAGTCATCTGCAGGTTCACGTAACAGTTGTTTCCTGTGATGTCTTTGTAAAAACACTGAAAGCCAGCAGAGTCATTAGTGGCTCTGACATCGGGCTTGTGCGCGGCATAGAGTAACTCCTTATCTGGTTAAATGGACCAATGGCTGAGACAGATTTACTGTTCAGCATAAAGGCAGCGGTGAAACAGGAGACATTGCGCCAGTATTTTTCAATCTCTTTGCGTACTGTAATTGCACAGAAGGGAACCAGCAGCAAAACGATACTCTAAACTACTGAGGGAGTCACCGTTTAGGAATTCCCAAGCTGTCATTCTGAACAAAGGTGCATTCATCTCGTACATATGTGACACAGCGGCACACTGTGTATTGCTCCATTGTAAATAACAAACACTGGTGACAAATCTCCATTACAGATGACTCTTTTTGCTTTTTATTTGTTGCAAAGAAACGGTTTATAGGTACTGCGCTGACTATTTGTTCAATCTGGGGAGCTCATTGGGCGGATGTCAAGCCTGTTATTTGAGACTGAGGAAGGATGAAATGAAATGATGCTTGGCCAAACGAAGATCCATACCAGCAGCCGTGATGCTGACCACCACGACCATCCGCCATAAAAACAGACACAGGTTTTTTATTTACCATGAAACCTATGAGACAGAGATGAAAACTAGCGAAAACCAAATTGAGAATGTTTGCTGAGCTGAGAAAAAAAAAAAAAAAACTACATGGTACTTTAAACATTTTATTTCAGTATTCTGAGTTAGTGAGAAAGACTTGGCGCTGTGTCCCAAGCCAGTTGCTGAGCAATCAGAGCCAGGACAGAGGGCAATATAGTGTCGTTTCTCTTTAATTGTAGTTTATGGTGGTTATTTGCCTTATTATAAACAAATACAATTTTGCTTTTGTTTTTCTTGATAGAATCAGAATTGGCATTTACATTTATTGTATGTACAAGTACATTTACACATACAATGAATGTGACTTGGTGTTTTGCTACATTTATATAGAATAAAATTAGAAAATAAAAAGTTAAGATTTAAAAAAAAATGTACACAGTAACACGTGTGTGTGTGTGTGTGTGTTTGTGTGTGTGCTTTGCTGTAGCTTAAGACTAATACAAACCAAAAAAAAGGAAGCAAAAACAAATAACCCCCCCCCCATATGATGTAGTCAACCATAATTCTGTATAATGAAACTTCAGTTATGGCATTTACTCCCCGACACACTCTGTGTCTGAGCGTAATTTGTTTCTTGTGCAGCATTATCTGGAACAAAAGTGTTTTCTGGTCCTGCCAAATTCTGGGAATTATAGATTTGTTGTCTGAGGGTCTCAGCAGTTCTGCACTCCTTCTTGGCAGAACTTCATAAGAGGACTCACGCAGCTCAAATATTTCGGCTTCAAATGATCTAGAAAAACACATTCCCGCTGGGTGGTTAAATGTAGGCGTGTCCTCACTGTGCACTTGTGGAGGATGAGGTTGTGTGCATGTGTGTGCAGTGTCATGTGTGTTTATGAGCTGCTCTCTGCGAGACTTTATTTGTCTATAGCTTAACTGCGGATTTCAGATGCTCTTCCAAACGCTATGTATCAGTTACACTGTGATTGTTTTGTTGATTAAATAAACCCAAACAAGCTCATTTAGCGCTGATGAAAATTAAAATGTTTCAGAAGAAATGAAATCATAGACAAACAGAGTACAAAGCCATCACATCGACTGGAATCAGCCGTGAGAGAAAGTCCAGAAGCCTCATTATGAGAAGTCAAAGCGGCACACAGATCCTCACCGAGTACACAACACATTTTGCACAGTATAAGCTCAGTATTGGACTTTGGGCAACAGGCCAAAGAAAATCCGATGGAATTTCAGTTTATCAACGGAAAATGTACATAGTTACACAAATGGCTTTGTGAGCTGGGTGTCGGGCAGTGAGTAAATCAGAGGCTATATTGGTGTAGGCCTGTGAGACCACCCTGCCTTTCAAGATCCAAAAGCCTACCCACAGGCCAGAAAACAACCAAGCCGCCTGACCACTGAACTCCCATATTCCTTACAAGAACAAATTCTAAGAAAGTACATGGGGCAGCCCCGAACCAGAAATACCGATCTGCACACTCAGGCCATTTAAACCAACAGAAGCCTGTTTCTACCCGCAAACAGAGGGACAGACCATGCTGTGAGAAGGTAAATGTGCCTGATTAAATGTATTACTAAACGTATTACTGTTAATACACGTTTCTCTTTTTTTAATTGAGTGAGTGTTGCATTGTACAAATTGCATCATTTAAATATAATTTTGCTTATGCACTGGAATAAATGTCAATTACCTTTTAATGCTGATTAGTCATTTGCGCTGCTCTATAAACGTGTCTTTCATATGATATATCTAAAACACTTCAACTATTCAATTACTAATAATTACTGCACCTATCAGGGAAATTTAAACATGTATTTTTTTTTTTTTTTTTTCCTTTATGACAGCCCTTATTGAAACACTTTCTCAAGATCAGCGCAGACACAAAATTGGAATATTCATAGTTCTGTCCAACTCTATGAATTCCATGTCAAAAAAGGGCCATAAAAAATGGTACTCAAAAATGCAAGAAAAAGGGACAGATGCAGCATTAAAAAATATTTATGTAGGTATACGTAATGTATGTATGCAATTTAGAGTTAGCAATTTGAAACAGAACCGCAGAGTTTCTTATTGCGCTGAACTGATCTATATTTATTCACAAATGCAGGAGATTATATTTTATACTGTACCCCGCTGCTGTATCACAGATCTGAAAGATGTCAGTTTATTATATAGACCCTCTAATGCAACATACAATATTACATATGTCTGTGAAGGCTAACTCCTACATATGATATGTATAATTTGTATGTATGTATATATATATATATATATATATATATATATATATATATATACATACATATTTGTATATATATATGTATATATATATATATATATATATATATGTATATATATATATATATATATATATATATATATATATATGTAAATATATATATGAGTCCTGTAGGAATTAATGGTCTGTGGATATCACAGGCATTAGATAGAAGACACGGCTCATTTGCTGTTTTTTTTTTCTCTGCCAAAGCAAACACCGCCGAACTTCAGGTTGTCAGGACATTTGATGTACTTTGATTTCAATCTGGGACAAACGTATTTTAATCTGCCGCAATTCCAGTATAAATATTAAATAGCGTGCACAAGATAAGAACATCGGGGATCATAAATATAGTTACAGTTACAAATGTCGTATTGTATTAGCATTTCTATTCAAAATAAAGTGTAAGTAAATCACCTTTTTTTTTTTTTTTTTTTTTAATAATCAATGCATTAAGTGTTTGAGATCCCCATTTATTTGCCTCATTTATACAAGTCTATAGATGCATATAATAATTTCCAGGGGCGATTTCAACTATTTATTTAGTGTTTAAATGAATTTCACTGAGAAAGTTTCGAGTGGGAGTGAAACAAGTCTGAAAAAATTTGAAAAAAGAAAATCTCTAATGAACAGCAGAGTTCCTGTGGCAACCAGGTGCTGTAACAAAAATACAGGTGTGGGCCTGGTGGAGGTCACTAAATTCTTCTGGGGTGTCCTTTACGCATGTTAAACGTCTTGAGATGCAAATGAATGTGCCAGCCGCACACTGACCACCTCTCATGGGTAAAAGTGGTAAACAGGCCCAGTGTGAAAACTGAGAGGATGAAGTAATTTCCTACTCATGTGGGCTATTAAGTCTCACAACTGTGTGGCACTGTACCTCCCCAGCATTTCTGGAGACACTGATGTCATGCCTGTTACCTCAGCCCTCCAGGATAAGTGCTGTAAAGTACCAGTGAGGCCACAGGCAGGTGACTCTTAGCATCATAGTAGCCCCAGCTGGGCTATAATAATATCCTGACTTTTCATATATACACTTTCCCTCAAGACTTGTATTTTTCAGATTGAGACAATTATGTGCTTAACGGTAAGGTTGCGCTGTATTAGTGTGTTCATTTTCACGCTGTGACACATTCTGCCCTGAGCACTAATTGCAGCTCATAATAAATGTGACCAACTTTTTTGAGGGGATAGTGCCAACATTATATGTAATAAGTAAAAGTGAAATGAACAAATGAATAACTAACGAAACGCAGCAACTCACTTAACTCACTAACTGTGAGTTTAATGTCAGATTATAAACTAGTGACATGTTAAGTTTGAGCATGAGGATAAAGTTTCATTTCATCCATTCATTGTCTACCTCTATATCCTCCACATGAGGGTCGCAGGGTCACTGGTGCCAATCCCAGCTGACACAGGGTGAAAGGCGGGGTACACTCTGGACGGGGCGACGGATCGCAGGGCCCAACATACAGAGACGAACAAACCATTCACTCTCACACTAACACCTATGGTCAGTTTAGTGTGTCCAATTAACCTCTGCATGTTTTTGCACCGTGGGAGGAAACTGGAAAAAAAAACCCAAACGTACATGGAGAGAACATGCAACTGTTTTTGCTACAGAAAACAGAAAACAAATCCTTTTGGTTTATTTTTTCTTCATTTGTACTTGTAACAACCTTGTACTCATATATGAAATTAGAGAGAAATTAGTGACATGATTACTCCACTATACTATTGGTCCCTAAATTGTGCTTCTTTTGTCTCCGTTTAAACTATTCCACAACATTTATTTGTGTAAATGTTGCAACCATAGTCACATAGCGTTTATCTCATGCGGTGGATATGACCCACTGATGTCAACCTGTACCCGTGCACAGCTCCATGTGTGTCAGCTTTATTACACTGAGGTTAAAAGTGTATTTTTTAAATATCGAAGTTTAAAACGTTTCACTCTGCAACGACTACACAGCCATGACATGTTGAGTTATCAGGCCACGGCCTCGTCCAGGCTGGTCTGCTATTGCCATTATTTACAGTGGCTCCACTCTGCTCATAGGGTGCAAAGTGCTTCTAATAAACGGTTTTGGGTTTCCTCATCTGCTCGCTGCTCGCCAGCTGCCTCGGAATAGACTATCAGACGACTGACAATAAATGGGAGAGCTGGATGCCTCCTGACGTAGGGTGGACGTAGTGGGGTGGTGTGGGAAGGGTGAGTGGATAAATGCTTTGTGTGGGTGTCTATATATACATATATATGTGTATATATATATGGGAGAAAGAGAGAGACCGACAGAGTATAAATAACAGGCAAGCCACGGCATCCACAAGTGAAACAAGAGAATTATGAGGCCTTGACGAAAATGCTCTAATGCCGAGACAACTAGGCGATAATATTTCTCACAGGTAAAGAGACGATAACACCCACTAGCAAAGAGGATGAGTGGGGGATGAGTGAGAGGTCCCAGGCCCTCCTTGGACTGCCCCCCCCCCCCCCTTCACTCACGGCTGAGAGGAGATACCACAAGAGCAGGGAGGCTGTTATTCTCATGGCTGCCTGGTTCATCAGCAGATTCTTATCGTGCCTAAGGACTCAATCTTAACTTAAGTTTAACGACGCACACGCCCCCAAGGTGCCTGGAAGATGCCCTAACGGTGACCATTAGTGTCACTCCAGGTCAAGTTTAATTAGTGAGGATGTGAGGGATGAGAGTCGAAGCGAGGGAAGGTGGCAAATATTATCGGCCTGCCTGAAAAGAGGACATTTTATCTCTGCAGGGCTCTCGACTGTACTCGTCTCATATCTCCGTCATGCACTGCCATTACTGGTGCATTTGGCCAACAAAGAATATGAAACCCAATCGTCTCCTTGGTTTTTATCTCCTCAAAGCATCAGTTGGATATGGAATTAGAGTTTTAATATTCGATAGTGCTGGCGTCGTCTCCCTTCATGGGAACTCTGAAGTCTCACCGTGTGTTTTTTTCACACTACGTTCAGATTTTCCACAATTGACTCCCTATGCCACATATTTGCTCGGCCTCTTTATGTTAGACATTAGATATTTAGGGGAAACGGCTAAACCACTGGCTGTCATTTTTAGATTTCAGTCCAATATATAATGTCTTAATCACTGAGCTTAATTGGTGATGCCAGGTGGATTATGATACCTTTACATAGAGCCATGTTAGCTCCCCCTGCACACCAGAGGGACCTGCTGAAGACTTTCCGTAAGACTTCTCACCCCTCGGCCAAGAGGCCTCTTCATTTCAACTCTTGACGATACTGACCTGAATGGCTGAGAACCATCACAAACACAAGTAGAAAGGTTCTAATCCAACGCTCCTGGAGAAAGGATATCAGTGAGGATCTGTCCTGGAACATAGTTAGGCATATGTTCCATTTGAAAGAAAATCCTAGCACTTGCATATTGCAATATTTTATTTATTTATTTATTTATATGCAAAATGTGTAGTATACCTTCAAAAATAATAATGATAATATAGCCCTGTATATAAAAAGAAAACAATACATGTTTTTTTTTCTGTAAATAATCATAAGATTGATTGCTTCTTTATATTTTTAGTCCCAGAGATGGGGAGATTATGTGAGTGGTGGAGTGTTTTGTTTTGAATGGGTGAGATGGGACGCGATGTCCAGCCGTCCTCCCTGCTCGCCTGAGAGAAATGGAGAGGAAAAGAGTCGCCTATCTGGCTCTGAATTAATCAGCCGCATCTCGCCGCTCGGTGAACCGTGGTTCATTAGCTCAAACTGGTGGGAGAAGACATGAGGGTCAAGTAGATGATGTGAAACCACAATAAGGGGGCTTATTCAATTCAAACATACACAGTGTACAATTTTGACGATGTTATTATTTCTATTATATTCAATAATCGGCAACATGCTGTAAAATTAATCCTATTCAGCAACTTGAATCCAACACAGTGTTGTTGCTATAACCATGTTTCCTACCTCTGGGAACTCAGGCAGCTATAAGCACTTCCTGAAATAATTTCAGTTGTACAAAAACCTCTAATATAACTTCTCTGAAAAGTAACCACAACAGAAGCAATTCCATATGGCCTGTTGGCCTGTCTGTGGTTACTGCTCTGGGCATTTTTTTTCTACAATTCAACAAGGAGGTAAAGAAAATGTTATAGTTTCTGAGCAATGCAACCGTATAGAGGAGGCTGATAAAAAGAACAATCAGGGGTTATGAGTAGCTATAATATACATTGCCTCCAGTGGCTCTGTCTGAAATTGCTCCCCATTTTAGACATGCAGAATTGCACAATTGTTGTTTATTATTATTATATTATTATTCTCTCTCTTTCTCTCTCACTGTCTCTCTTTTGCAGAAAACGCCATGGGGACAATTTCACATCCCGAAATAATATCATGAAAAAATTGAGTAAATAAGCAGTGACTCCATCAGAATCAGAGCTATATATATATATATACACACACACAATGTAATATATGTATAATATATAATGTACTGTATAAATAAATAAATAGATCATGTAATGATGGCTTACATATTACAATGTGTCATCTTCAGTAAATACTTCTAATACTTTCTAAGTTTATTCTGACAGTGACTTTTGGTCTGATACAGTCAACTAGAATTTAAATAAGTAGGCCACGGCATTATTACCATCACATATAGAAGTTGTGTTTGATATGGAGCATTATAGAAGCACAGATATTGATATATAAATAAAACACACACAAAGTAAGGCCCAAACAAAAGTTTGTTTTTGTGGCAAAGTTTTTAAGTCATGAACAAAAGCGTAATTAAACGTATACATTTTCTCTCTCATTACGTTGGCACCCAGTCCTCTTGTCGCTCTTGTCAACTTGTTCACCTTGTTCAGCCTGACATCCTGCGCCCCCTCTGTCCCAAAAGATGGAATGTGTAGATATAACTGATAAAGGAGGCGGCGGTGTGCTGAGTGAGGAGAGGTGGGAGAGCTTAAGCTGCTCCTTGTAATAAGCAGAGCTGTAAAACTGTGTCAGAAAAATGTTGCTCGCTCATTCTTCTCCAACTCCCCTCCCTTTATTCTTTATGGGTCTGTAACCATATTTGTTAGTCGTTTGATGGGCTGGGGGAGCCGTCCAGGCCCTGGAGTACAAGATATTATTCTTCACTCGCCCCCTCACCCCTTGGCCCTCCCAAAATAACAGCCTCCAGCCTACTGTTTTAAGTCTCTCACCAGAGGGAGTGAGGGGGAGGAGAGCAGAAGGGGTGAGAGGAGGGGAGTAAGGAGAGGAGCAGAAAGATGTCTCCAGAGCGCTCCTCTGAGGAGATCAAAGTGGACTATTCCTTCAACCCAGTGGCACCATAATGGTTTGGTGGAGTCAGAGTGAGAGCCCTCGCTGCTCAAGATGTTGTAACATGGATGATTAGTGACAGTGTAATACTTTGAACACTCCATGTACAAAGGGAGAACCCAGCTGAGCGTGAGGCTTTAAACTTTTTTTTTTGTTGGGGGGGCAGGGGGGGGGGGGTAGAAGGTGGGGAAATATGGGGGATCTGTAGCCACCGGAGAGCACTGAGGACAGAGACGTAAAAAGATATCACATTAATTTTTCCCCTGTTTTTATAAGACTCGAGGGAATAAAGGACAACAAATAGAATGTGGGAGGCAGTGTGCATGCCTATCATACTTTCCCTTATTAGAAAAGGGAAGCCTAGGACATATTTTTCAATCTATCAGTGACACGTTTTTTTTTTACAGAGATACAGTTATTTGAGCCCCAAAGAAAAACACATATGTACATATCTTTCTGCATTCGTGTAAATATGCAAAATGTCTACACATTTTAGGACCACAAATACTAATAGCTCACATGGTCATCACACTATCATAACTGCCATATGATGCCTATGCGTGTATGTGTAATATTCAACATAGTACACATGTTATTAGTGAAAATGTTATTTCATAATCGGGAAATATATAATGAATAGAAAACATTAGGACAGGAATTGTCCAATTGACGTTTTGTAATGTATGGATATGAAGTGAGATGTTGTCACTGCAGCAAGAATTTGTTAAAATGGGATCATTTATTTTATTATTATAATAATAATAACACTAATAATGATAATGATGATGATGATGATGATGATGATGATGATGAAGACTTGAGCACATGCTATCTTGTTGGTAGTGTCTGTAAATAAGGCTCTAGTAAAGTAAAAAAAAGTATGGCTGCAGCAGCAAGTATTGAAAACAAAGTTACTACCAGATTTGAAAATACTGAATAAATCAGACATCGAAGACGAGAGCAACAAACAACAGAGAAAAGCGGTAACATTGGACGACCTCAGTCCAATCACTGATTGCTCAGTTAACCCACGTGTCAGCCCCGCTGGTGCCTGTCTTATTACTTTGCAGAGTCTCCTCAAAAATCTCCAGATTCCCATGTTGTGAGTAAAGGAACATTTATGTGATTACACGCTGAAAGCCTTATATAGCAAGAACACCACACACACACACACACACCACTCGTGCTAATTTATGGTGCCACTGCAGCAGTGCATATTGAGCGGGCGGTGCTGAAAACATCTAAATATATATACGTAGGTGCTTTTGTTTACAGAGGAAAACTTGTTTCATTCGTTCGTTTCGTGCGTTTGACCCCTTTCATTTCATTTGCTGGAAAAAAAGTTACGGGCAGCCAGTTACGGGAATTTGAAAACCACTTGAATGTATTACAGTGTAAACTGATATCCATTTGTTCTGTCAGTTCTTATGTGGAGGTGATTGTTCTCCTTCGTTCCCTCCGTTTCTTAACGTTTCACTCAGCGAACCCCCCTTCCTCCCTTTCTTCACTTTATCATTTACACGGCGGTATCGAGGGACCGCAGCTTACTGACAGGATAAATCGAACGCTCGTCACAGAACGTGAAGCAAGTCAATTGCACAAATGTATGCATTCCATACAATTATGTAGCCGGTCCTGCAGCAGTGAGAATGATTATTCTGGACTGTGAGTTTGAAGAGGTCACTTGAGCTTTCCTAAAATAAACTTGGTTGCTTTCCCTATTCTCCCACTTCACTCTGTCAATTATACTCCAGCTGTTTTTTTTTTATGCACGTATTGTTCGGTTGATGAAGCTTTATTTTTTTTATATCAACATTGGGTAAAAATGTGTTTATGAAAGGAGCCGGCAGAAGATTGTTACATGACATTGCTCTTCGCCTCAGCTCTGTGGAGCATTGTTTCTATGCACGGAGTCGGATGGTACGAGTTAAAAAATGAAAAGTGCATAATATTTGTACGCCATGCCGCTTCAACCCTTTTCATTACAAAAACATGCCCAGAGTGACACGGTCACTGCAAGGGCTTAAAATACAGGCTATGTAATCCACTTATCTTAAGTGGGCTTTGACTGGCTCACCTGCCCGGCTTTTAAGAAGAGCGGGAAAGAGGGAGGAAAGGAAGCGTTCACCTGGCCTCAGGCAGCCATGGCAGAATGAACCACAGCACATGAAGAGCACTCAGAGCATTTATCACATGTTGGATCACCTCACAGGTGGAGGCGTTTTGGTGGTTGCTTTTAGTTTGCAAAGTACTAAGCCGGATGTTTGTGATATCGTATTTTGAATGATGTGCAGTTGAAACGTATGTTGCCGAGTGTGTGTGTGTGTGTGTGTGTGTGTGTGTGTGCGCCCACACTCGCGTGTGTGAAACATCCGCACCGACTTGAGCGAATTCCTCCTTTCCAAGCTCCTGACACTTTTTATTTAGTCTAAAAATATTCCAAATATTCCTTTCAGAAATAAACACGTTTAAAATAAGACAAGAAATGAGCCTTTTATGGCTCAGAATAGACGTTTCTCTTTCATGTCAAAGGAAGTGCACAACAATCATATTGTTACATTGTTACATTTCCTTCTCTCGCTGTGAAAGCCTCACATTGATCTTTATGAGGTCACAGACAGTCCTTTGGGCTCCCCGTTGATTCCATATTTAAAAATAAATATAGCATGTGTTATAGGTGTATTTTTTACCAGTGTGTAAAGTGACATACTGTATATAGCACATGCTTAAAATGACAAGACAGTATTTTTTAGTTCTGAATATGAATATAAGTAAAGAAGATGTATCAACAATTTGGGGGTTGTTAGAATCACTACATACTGAATTTGACCAGTCTGATTAGAGCCTTCATTCTTCTTGAGTTAACGCTGATATTATACAATATAAACACTGGTATTGAATGTAATTTTGCATTTGAAATTGGATATTTTACATCTGAAATATCCAAAAGTAGAATTAAAAGGACAAATGTTGTGGTGAAAAAGATTCCTTGAATTCTGTTATCAAAGATATTTCTAGTGAGAAATGCTCAGTAAGGTAAAAAAAAAAAAAAGTATGAGAAAGTAAGAAAATATATGAAAAGTGAAGGGAGTAAAAGCAAGACTGAGAAAGACAAGAGAGACACAAGGAGAGATCCATAATTCAACAGCAACGTCACAGCTGTTGACCTGTGTAAGTTAACCTGGCAGAGAGAGGTGAGCGATGTGCTGAGCTTCGAGACGAGGACAGGATAAAGAAAAAGAATCCTTGATTATCTCCTCACCGACACTGGCTCACTCTCACTGTCAGGACCAATCATCCGGAGGGAGACAAACAGCATTCTTTGACTGCAGCTGGGATTAATGAACTGACAAAATCTGTTAGCAGCACATGTGTGGGGCATCAGTGAGGGGCAACCACAGATGATGGCACAGAGAGAAGATGCCGCAAGCCTCTTTCACACTAAAATGACTGGGTATACCTGGGATTTTTGTACCTGGGTGAAGCTGCAAAAAAGAGGAGATGAATATAAAGGTTTGTCCTGTAGTGTTTTGTTGTATCAGAGGAAGAAAAAAACAACAACACCATGATGCGCAGTGACAGTGTTACTTTCTATGTTGCATGTTTTACTTCAGTCCCAGATCATTCAATTGATGATTGATGCTGTCCCAAGTTCTGAAAAATAAGGGTCCCCCACAAACAATAATGGCTAATGGCATGTCATGGCGCTGCACCGTAAATGACACAGGAATTATCTTTGCTTGAAGCAGACCAAGTAGAAAACCCAGCTAACCCTAATACAGAGTGATTTGACCTGTGATTAAATGCTGGACATTCATTCAAAACATGTATTTGACCCAGCAGAAATTGAGTATTACTGACTCTGGCCCATCTCCATGAGTTAGGTATGACTGTTGTGGAAAGTCCCTACATGTCCCTTACCCATCACCATGGTGTCTTCCACTGCTTACCCCCTTCACCTTCCACACCCCCACACTGTTGTAGGGCCCAGCTGTTGCTGTCGCTGTTGCTGGCCCATTTGGTGGTAATCAGGTACATTCCAGAAGGCCCACATCCTCTCCCTGATTAACACTTCTCAAATTCTAACGCAGCTCTCGACTCCTCCTCTCTCTGAATATTCGACCACAGACTGTGACTGCTCTGCTGACCCTCTGACAGATGAATATCCTGTTGTTGATGTGGAAAACAGCGCCATCTTTGCTACCCTGCCTTTGACTCTAACTCTCTCTCTGAAAATGATGTGCCCACCAAGTCTGCCCCGCAACTCTGTTACAACTGATGGGTTTCTATGGCGTATTTGTTTATTTTACCAAGCCGGCAGTGGAAGTGTTCTTGTGTAATCAGCTGAGTTTCTGAAAGGTTCCTGGCCCCGGGTTCTCTACCTGTAGTGGAATCTGGACCATTCATACGCTCCATTACCGAGGCTGTCAGGCCAAACGAAGTCAAGGCACAACACGCAGATTAATCCCTGACTGCCTGTTACAGGATATTTGGCGTACACTTCTTTGTCTCGCCAGAAAAGTCTGAAGAGAGGGGGAAAATAACTCCCTTTGAAGCAACCTTGTCCAATTAACTTTTCCCCTTTGATTTCATGCTAAATGAGCCAGAATCTTTAAAGGTTCATTTTGAACATTAAGAGGGAAATTCAAAGGCACCCTATGGCGTGTGTGGCCACCAGATACACCATATGAAGCAATGTTTCAATAAGAGTGTGTTCATTTTGTTTGTTCAGAGGCGCGCTTGTGTGCTAAAGTATTGCCTGCCAGTATTTCAGACTGCTGTTCCACTGACTGACAGTTGACGGCAGTAAGATGTTCAAAAGTGCTCACAATGTTCCCTGTTTGAACTTAGCTCAAAAAAAAAAGGGATCCACAAGAGGCTGCTTAAGTGTACAACCCCCATATTACGTTATAATCCAGTAAGTAGAGTTCACAATAAGGTGAAAAACAATGATGTTCAAACGTAAAAGGAAATTCTCTCACACTTCTTTTCAGATCCCAAGATCAGCTACTGAATTGCAAACATTGTGTTCCTTATTGCAATTATATTCACAAATATCTGATACACCTGCTGTTCCTATATGGGATGCACATAATCTTTACTCTATAAACTTGATACTGTAACTTTATTGTTACTTAAACGTCATTGTTGTTTTGTTTCACTGAAATTCTCAGTTGTATTAAAAAAAAATACAGTGAAGCAATATTTTCTACACGGTATCTATACCATTGTGATCAAAAGTACTCCAAGTGCTCACGTTGTTTTTACACACTGCGATTGTGAGTGTGCATTTGTATGATCTTACTATTGAGGATGCTGCCTGCGACACAAACTGGAGTAAGCTTTGTGTTTAAATAATCACAGACTGCAGGGGTCTCTTCCCTCCTCGGTTCAGGCTGTGAAGTTTACAACCTTTCCATCCTCCTTTAATTCATCAGATAGCCTATTTTTCTTTTGATACATTGAACACGCCGTACCACATTTCCCTCCGGTGACATGCTTCTTTTCATTCAACCCCAAACATGGTCTTTTGTGGCACGGCACCCCACTGCCAAATTTACTTAGAAGTCTCTTTGAAGCTTTTCCCGTCTGTCTTTGCTTTATTAACCCTGGTTCCAGGTTGACGGCTTTTTCGACTTCAAAACTCTTTATAGGTGACAACAAAAGACAATGAAGACCTTTTATTCCTACAGTAAATGTTTGTCCGTGCTCATAAGTGACAGACAAAATGGATAGCTTCTTTAATAAATTGATTTTCCACCAGCAGCGTGGTCATAGTTCTATTTCAAGTTTGGCAAAGCATGAAAAGGAAGTGACCAGAGATCATCTTGGGCTGATTGGCAGATGCATCTGCTTCAGTACCATCCATCATAGACAGAGTGAAGGCTAGGGATCATGTACTGTATCCAACCCTAAAAGAACTCTCTCCCAGCTGCACATTAAGGCTAATATATCAAAACATTGGTTAACTCATACATTAAATGCATCAATCTGCTTTTTGGTTGTGGGAAGGTTTCAAAAACTAATACATGGTGAATTGTTAGGTCATAAAATAAAAATAAAATACAATAAAAATATTTCTCAGCTGAAAATCCTTCTTTTTTTTTTTTAACCCGATTTCACCCCAAGTCGTGGTTAAATTTAAGCACAAGATTATTTTGGCTTATCATTGAAGGATCATCATCATCATGGTTACATTTGTAAACATGAAGTTGTAGAACCACCAGAGCACAGGAAATGTACAGTTATTCCATTTAAATATCCCATGCTTTTGCTTATCAGTTAGTTCTCCCAAACCTCTTCCTGCAGACGATTTTGACCCTCTTTATTCTACCTCACCTGACTCCTTTGCCCCACCGTAGCATTTTAACTTCACATACAGGTGACAGCATGTGGTAGGGATTAGTTACCGACTCCCACGGTGTGACCACCTGGAACAAATGAGCTCTCTTGAGAAGATTTACAAACTCCTGATTTGAAACCACAGCCCTTTAAACCAAACTATTTATCTCCTCCGCCAATTTTACCTTCTTAAATCTCTACTTTGCGGCAACAGAATACTGACTGACGAGCATAAACCTTTGCACGGCCACCTGGAGTGTTGAAACAACAAGTGTAATGGGCTTAGAGGTTAAAAAGGGCCGTGACCTTGCAAAGATCATCTTTATTTAATTGCCTCAACATCAACGACTGAAAGTTGCCCAAAAAAAAAGAACATTGCTTTTATTGTCATACTAACTGTCAGAGATAAATTATGTTCGGGCTTCGGCGCCACTGATAAGTTTTAATTACGTATCATCTTGTTTAATAAGTAAAGGAAGGCTCATCGTTGCCACTTAGCAATGGTGTAGATTATACAGTAACAACAGAATATACTTTACACATGAATAATTGTGACTTATTGGTTTTCAAAGACTTTCAATGCTCAATGTGTAAAGTGAATAATATTATATGGGGTTTTCCTTGTTGATCCAAAGCTACTTGGTTTAACTTGCCCCTTGAGGGATAAATGTAAGTAATTAGAAGTGAACTGAAAACAAGGAGGCTTTCTTTGTGTGAAGTGAGCCACAGAGAGGCAGAGAACGAGAGAAGGAGAGACTGATTTTTACACTTTCTGCACAATTTCCTCTCTATTTCCTCCCTGAAGACCCTCGTCTGCAGAATGTGCAGAGTATGCTTTCCGTGGACAGGAGGCAATGGAACCTGCCAGAACAGAGAGAAAAAAAAAAAGAGTGAAATAAAGGAGACAGAGCAAGAAGTGCTCCTCCTCCCTCCAGTGCTGCAACACAGAACGACGGAGTTATTACCCAGAAAACCCTCACCGCCTTGTTTTTTTCACTTTTCATCCCAGAGTTCCCGGAACACTGAGCTACTATTACGACCGGAATACTTGGACCGCACACCGGGTTACCCGCGCTGACGTTCAGAGAGAAGGAAAAACAAATGCTCCTCGCAGCAAAGTGCATCAACCTTTATTTCTGTCCTGCATCACGCCTAATTGGTGTTTCATGTGAGACAGACGATAGTAGACTGGGACTGAGGTTAAACTGTGGCTATAAATATTACAACAGTGGGATAGTTCCTAGCCACCCCCCCGTAACTGCAAGTTTTTGTCTTGTTCTCAGCCAAAAATGGAGAGAAGACTGTTAATATCTAAACATTAAGTATGTCTGCATAAATGTTTGAGGAGTATCAAACATTTAAAAGTAGCCTATAAGACCTTTCATTCATTGGTCTTTACATTTACTGTCATTTTCAGGTGTCTTCCAAGAAAGCGGCGCATGAATACAATTAACCTTTTGTAAGTTTGTTCTTAAGATTAAATAAGACGTAAAATAAAATGGAACGTTAGAAAGTCTGCTGATCACGGCGCTTTAATTCCAACACGTTTCATATTTTCCACATTTTGCCCCATTCGGTCGTAAAAAGCCTTGCGTGCTCATGCTTTTAGTTCTATTTCCCGCTCAAACACAAATGCCCTTGTCACAATCGATAAAATAACATTTGTGTTCACCGAAATAGGAACATCCAGCAACCTTGCTCGTCTGTCAGTAAGCCACCTTTGCTTCATTTGAAGGAACACAGGAGTGTAAACATCAACAAACCGTCTCATGGACACGGGTTTCCACTCACTGATGCCTAAATGTGTCCTTAAAGCCATGGTCAATGACAACTCGGAGACACATTCCTCAACGTGCCACCTTGCAAGACAGGTGCTGCTCAACGGCTGCAGTTAGTGGCCATTTGTCCTCAACAAATGAAAGCCAACGTACAAGGGCCTTGTGAGGCACTGAGGCAACCTGTGAAGCAATGCTTGCACAATGGGTGTTAGAGCAGAGGAAGTTGGAGTCAAAGAAGGAAGGATACCCTCCTAAAAAACTAGGAAATGAGACTACAGGATGCCAACTGCTCACCATCAAGGATCAGGTCATCAGACAGGAGAGATACTCACTCCCTGTGCAGCATCTGTTTAACCTCCTGTAGTGACAACACACCTCGTTTCAACACATATCAGAGACCCAGAGACAACAGCAAATAAAGGCACGCATCATTTAGTCCTCGAGGAGAAATATGATTAAGCCAATTAATACTCTCAAAATAAACAACGGCGTCTAAAGTGTCCGTCAGGTTTCGACAGGTGTGCTTTTATCCGCAGCACATTTGCTTCTCAGACATCAAGACACGAGACTGTTTTCAACCTCATTTGTCACGAATCATTAACTGCTGCTGCCGGCACGAACTGTAAATAAAAGATAACTTCATATGTTTGTTTTAAATCAAACTTCACTGCTCATCTAATACACACACGTGTGCACGCACACGCAAACGGGCATGTGCATGCCTGTGTGTGTGAATGTGTGTGTGTTTATTAGTTGTGGGGGGGTGTAGGGAGCGTATAGGAGCAAGGCCAAGTGCTGGGAAAAGGGAGAGGAAGGAGAGGGGAGATGGGTAGACAGACAGAGTCATTAAGATAGTGTGGGAGTTGTTGTAATTTATCAAGTCTGATAAGGATGTGGCTTTCTGCCAAAGAGCAAGGTGTGGCCTTTTCCATCACCAATCACTGTCAATGGTGTCCTCTTGGAACCACTGTTATTTTTACTTTTACCATTAATATCAATGTTAATGAAAATGAGGCACGGCCAGTCACTTCATTCACCGTCAGGTTCAATGGGCTGCATTGTTCTCTTCCCATGTATTCTTCCCCATAACTGTTAATTTCATGCATTGGAGTCACTATTTACACACATTACCAGTGCAAATGTGCACATGTAAATCAGTACAAATATTATTAAACCAAGAAAATTAGGGTCTACAGGCGTTAATGAGATATTACGTAAAGCAGTCTATAAATAAAGTAACATAATGTCCTACAAATAAATCATGCTCTGTGTTTTTAGTGATGAATAGAAAGACCCCAAGGACTTGTGAATAAAACATGCACCACACAAAAACCCCGTCAAGGGAGTGCACGTTCATTGACGTTGTGATATTGCGTCTGCCTCTCCACTCCTTCCATCGCGCAGGTAATGGTACACAACCGACGCAAGGAATGAACTGTGTCTCTGCACGTCAACTCTCCACCCTTGACTGAGATTTTGGAAACCAAAATGGCTTCATTGCACCTGGAGCGAAATTTTCTGTTGCACAATCTGTCAAGTGTGGACACACAGTACACGCACGCACACATGCCTGAGTGAAGGACAGTGTGTTACCGGGGAGAAAAAAAAAATGGATCACATTTTAGTGTTTATTTATTTATTTATTTATTCATTTATTTATTTAATTGCATATTTGGATCCCCATTCGATTTGCCCCCGAAAGCACTGCCACTCGTCCTGCGGTCCACAAACTTACAATGTATATACAATAAGTAGGAAAAAGAAAAATGGTTTAAAAGTACACATTAACCAGCTGTCACAGCGCACACAGTATTAAACATATTAGGTATAATAACCTAAAATAAATATGATTAAGTTTCCTGATTTGGCTGATTTCTCTGTTCATTTATTTCTAAACAAAAGTAGAGAATTTCATGCTTGACTGTCCATCAACTTCAGTGTGTCTAAGGAGTGTATTGCGTCACTCTGAGTCTCCCGGGCAATGATGGATGGAGCTATCAGCCATGTTGTCAATTACAATAAATAACGGTATCTCAACTCAGATTTGACTCCCACCACAGTAAATTGATCTCCTGTACTACATGTTCCCTCTTGCTTCCATCATCCATTTCCCTGTCAGGCACCACATGACCAGGATACACTGCTTCCAGAGTGGCCCGGCCGGTTACAAGCTCTGTACAGTGAAAAAGCTGCACAAATAGTCATTCATATCAGCCACCGAACACCATCAAACAGGCGTCCTGTTTCAAACGGCATTAAAAGCAAACACACCCAGGTCTGTTCCCGAATGAAAAAGTTGCCTGTGACTGCAATTCAAGGTGCTACAAACAGTGCTCCAAAGTGTTGAAAAATCAAAGGCGAGATGCCATCCGAACGCTTTTATCGATGTGGCGGAACAGAAACCCAGGAATGTGACCATTTTCAACACCTCCTTGATAAAGTTTGCAAAATATTTCATATGGTTTGTGAAGCACTGATGAAAGAGAGTATTATGTTGATCTGGAGGGGGGTGCTGCATTGGGAGAGGGGAGAGGGTGAACAGAAGGTCCCGAAAATTAAGTGAAGGGGAAAGCTAAGGCCTCCTGCTGCATTTAGGAGGTGTGAAGGGCCATCCAGGTTCCAGTGTTCAGCCTCTGTCCCCTGAGCAACAAGGGAGGCTGTGTGGCGACCAGCGTACCTTGCTGCACAAAGGATGTCCTGTGTTTTGCGCGCACACACACACACCGAAACACATGACCCTGAAGCATTTCTCTTTGTCATAAGACACACGTTTCTGAGCCCCAGATTACAGATACTTGTCTGCTGACAGCCTGCTGGTTTTATGAGCTGCAGAGCACAAGAGTGAAGAGCTTTAACCCTCATCTCTATCCCTCAGGCTGATAAAGTGCTCTGATAAGCTGCAAGGTGCTGGTGAAAAGTGGCTGGCCCTCAGCCCCCAGGGCTACAATATGAAAGAGTGGCTTGTCTGTGGCAGAGCAACAGGAAAAAGTATGGGAAAAAAAAAATCAGAAGAAGTCCAGGAGAAAGGACTTGAAATAATGATGGAGTGACCTGGGTGCCGTGTATGCGTCTGTATATGCATTTGTGCAGGTATGTGCGCATATGTTTGCGAGAGCTTAGCAGCTGTGGGCTTCAAGGGGAGGGCAGAGAGAAATGGGGGGGGGAGTCCTGCCATGTGTTTATGTTGACTAATGAGCTAATTACCCAACCCCTAATCTACCTCAACTTGTGTCATTTCACAGGAATGCTGCAGCAGTCAAACGCTTGCAGATTATGGGTCATTTCCTGACAGTTAAAGGCAAACTACTACAGCAGTAATTCCTAGACACACCAGGCGTTAAACCACAAATGCTGCAGACTCTCCATTTGCCTTTAATGTCGTAAAATCTGACTACAGGTTTTAAATGTACCCATAAAAAAAAATGAACAAGTCGACTTTAATAGGTTTTATTGGCCGGATGATTTGGCTAATGACGTGTTTGTTTAGTCGCATATCCTTCTTTGTCATCCGTATTTATGTGCGGCGGCTAATATTTGTATAATTTAATTAAATATTTTGATTAAAATCTCAGCCCTGGTCTGTGCAAAGTGGATTTGCTATCTTCATTCAGATGCAAGCATAATCATTCTGTTTACATTATTGTCTTCCATCTTGGAGCCATCCAATGAAAATAATGTAATTCTACACAAGGCTATTTTGAATTTTGAAAGGAGGCTGATGGATTGTGTGTGGGGGCTTTTTGTTTTTGTGGCGAAAGAAATTAACTGAAAAGTCTTCTATTGGCTTTGCCTAAAATCCAAATGTCATGGAAACTACAAACCAATACTCAACACTCTTCATGACGATGCAGGTAAACTGCCTGTGTTGACTTGACTTTTTGAGAAACACGTTCGCTTGACAGTTAGCAAAAGCGTTGCAAGTTGGCGGAGCAGCTTCCAAATGGGCGAGGTGAGTGTTGACGAATCCACTCAGTACTACATCTCATGAAGTATTACTCGCTTTCATCGATAACATGCTTTTTTGAAGAAGCATGAACAAAATAGCCATTAACAGAGTGCAACTGTTAAGAAGAGAACCCTAAGTCATTTTTTTTTACTCACATACCTCTTTAAATTCTTTTCATTGTTAAAAAAAAAAAAGATAAAAGAAGAAGGATTTGAGGAGAAACCAGGCAAAAGTTTAAAGAATGAAGTCAATCAAACTTCTCGTCAGACAGCATGGGAGGTCTTCATCCCCTCTACCCTCAGCGAGAGGTGTGAGTGCAGATTTAGTGAACTTTTCCAACCCCCCGACCCCCACTTGTTCATCATCCCTCACCCCTGGGGTGTATGCTCCTCCACTCCCCCCCTCAGCAACCTCCCATCCATCACTCCTAAGATTTCACTTTAATAGGTGGTCCTCTTCCTCCTTTCACACACACACACTCACCCTTATGGGAAAATGTGGCCACAGAGAGCAAGACATGCAGCATTTAAAAATAAAAGTTTGTTGCCCATCATGTGTCAGTTTTGGCTCTTACCACAGCTATGTCTGCTTCTTTTTGTATTATTTTATGCACATATTTCTCTATTTAAAAAAAAAAAAACATCTATATATATATATATATATATATATATATATATATATATAGATGTATTGTTTTCATGGAAATAAGAGAAATTCCTGATTTGTGTCATGGCATTTATCATTTGTTATCCCCCGGGTAATGTTTACTCCACAAACCTCAGGTTTAGCGTCAACACACAAACTGGCTTTCCGTTTTTTTCTGGTGTCAACAACCACATACAGTATATTTATATTCACAGTATACCTGCAGGAATGATCACAACAACAACAACAAAAAAGCAGTTTGTTTTGCTGCTGTTCCACAGTTTGCTCCATATCCACGCTTCAAAGGGCTGTGTACGTTTCTCCACCATGCTGGATGAGCCCGGGCTGAGCTTTGCAGTAGCCCCCTCCATTCAAACAGAAGGCAGGTTGGTTGATATTTAAATGGCCTCTGTTTGTTTTTCTTTTGGTCCCGTGTGTGCATGTGAGCCCAGCATAAAGGATGGTGTCCTTTTGAAGGGGATAGCACCAGGAAAGTGCAGGGGAAGGAAACTTTGCTTTGGTGTTTTATGTATCAACGGAATGACTTCCCTCAAATAAAGACGTGTTCCATTCTGCCGGTCGGTCTGGAACAAGCTGCTGGTTTCCTGTCCTGAAAACTCGCAGTATGCTCGAACAATGCACTCCAGCCAGAATAGAGGAGATGTCACGTCTTGAAGCTCTGGCGCGATGCTTTTGTTTGACCGCGGGTTCAGGCTGAATCATGTGTTTACAGTATATGTGACATTTGAATGAACCGGCACAATTGTGCCATTTGAATTAATATAAATGCCGAAACAATAGAGATCCGTTTTTGGACTGTCATCTTGAACAAAAGGTGAAGATGAAAGCATTTCCTCTGAGGCTTGAGAGTCTCATTAAACTCACTTTTCAGCCATAAACGGCAAATAGCGGCACAATAAATCTGGAGATGAGTATTCTGTAAATGAATGTATATCCCAGTTGAATTAATCTTTCCCTAAACATTCACTTTTGTGCTAACAGAGATGTCCACTCTGCGGACAAAGGCTTCCCTCTGCCTCACTCACTCTCCGCTGGGAGCTTGCCATGCAGAGTTTCTCATTCACACTGTCCCCTCATCAAATTACAGCCCTGCTCCCTCCTGTCATGTTGGCAAACAAAGGTCTTAAAGCACACTCCCGGAGTAATTGCCTCTAATCTCAGACATAATGTGGTCTTTCATGTCAACTGCTTGGAGAGAAAGGGAGCTGTTGTTCCCGCTGCCCCTTGTGTTCTCCCACTTTCACTCTTTGAAGAGTGCAGTGTGTTTTTTGTTTTTTCGGGCTTTTATTCTGACTCCGTGTAAAGGTTTTAACAAGGTAAAAATTTGCTCTAAACGACCTCAAACTCTATGAACAGATGCTTGGTGCTGCGCCTACAATAAACATGAAAAGCAGTTAAACCCAGAGAAATGCTTGGCAGTGCTGTAGTTCTTGGTGTGCTCGTCCACCTTTGGCCTGAATTCTCTCCGTGGTGAGCATCAGGCAGTCTGCAGCTGGAAGTGTTTCTGCGGTTTGGCCAGGTGTCTCTCTGCCCTGCCTGGGACAAGGCCTCAGCGGGGCCTGGGACTGGATTCTGGGAGCAGGCTGGAGGCGCTGAGTGAGCTGGCTGCCCCCGCGTGATCTAAAATGTCACACAGACCCACCTGACTGGTGGTCAGCTGTAACTGATACAACACAATATAGAGGGGAGGGGAAAGGTGAAAATGAAGATGTGTGTGAGCGTGTGAGAGACAGGGAACCAGAGCTGTGGGGGGAAAAGAAAGAAGAGGAAAGAGAGAAAGATGGGGGGGGGGATAATGGAAATTTTGAAAAAAAAAAATTCAGTTAAAGAGGCCCTTTGGTTAAAAATATGGAACACAGGCTTTAATATGGTTTCCAGGGGCTTTGGCAAGCAAAGATGAACATATCAAGTAGAAAAAACTATATCTGATATCTGCGCTGTGCTCGACGGAGAGCGAGTACAGCGAGAGTGCACAGTAAGACGAGATGCAATGTTTCTAAAACCATTCATTGGGCTTTTTTAAGGGACCCAGCTGTGAGCCCTCGAGGTCCAGAGCTCTAACTGGGGCAAAGTCAGCACTGTGAAGTCAGGCTGTAGCTTCAGAGTCTGCTTAGCCATGACCTGATGTTCCAGGGGCCTCTGTGAATTGATGGGCCCCAGGAGAGTCATCACCAGACCCCGAACAATCACCCATTCATCCCTCCAACCGCAGCAAGTGGGCAAACCCTCTGCAGCCTTAGAAGTGTTGACAAAAATGCTCTTACAATAGACATCTAGTGATGTAAATAAAATAACTAAGATTCTCAAAAGGCCCAGGATTTTCATCTTCTGCCCACATGTTTCATTTTAAATTTTCAGAATTTAATATGAGATTTTGCAAGACGCTGAATATATCATTTCATTCTCCACCACCTACTTTGAAACTCTCCGGTGAGCATCAATTGTGCAATGTTAAGAAGAACACCAAATAAGTGTATATCCCCCTGTGAATATGGCCAATATATTTTTGGATTATGTGGCTGAGCTGGCTCGAGCCCATCACGCCTCATCTGCCAGGACTACACACTGCTGTTACATAAGACAGCTGAGCCAGGCCAGACATCCAGACTAGACCTTATGTGGACAAAAAAAGGGTGTGTGCACTGCGTCCCCTCACCCGAATCCATCTACCATAACTGTATCAACCAACTTTTCTCCAGCGTTCTGAACGTCCCTTTAACCCTGCGAAGATGAGAGAGGCCAGAGGGTCAAACGCACATCAGTCACGTTCCCCCCCCCCCCCCCCCGTTACCAGCCAGTTATTTATAGAGCACGAATAAATATACAATGGAAGGAGGGTAGTGATTTGAGTAGGAGGCAGGTTAAATCCAGGCACATCTGTCCTTTCAAAGGCATCTCTTCCTTGGAATGCCCAGAATCCACACCAGGGGTGTCAGCACTTCCCTGGTAGTCAGAGTACTGGCATGCTAGTCAAAACAGAGCTGGAGGAAGGGGGAGTAAAGAACCGCGTCGCCCAGTCCAATCTCCCGTGTCACCGAGTGCAGTGCGTATGTTCCCAAAGTCACCGGACTGTTGACACTTTCTGGGTTGGTCTTCCACTGAAGAGGGCAGGGAGGAAAGAGAGGGCCAGCCTCTCTGAGGGGAGACATGACAGTTGAAACCGTAGTGAGGGAAACACAGAGCGGCCCCGGGGAAACGTGATTTGTTGTGTTGTGCACAGAAAATCCTTTGTCCTTCCAGTGGGTGAGCAGCAGATTTACCGTGTCATGTCATTTATCGAAAAACAAATACAGAGAACTGAAAGTCACTGGCAACTTAGCACTTGATTATTGTTTTTTTGCCAATTTTTATTGACACAATTGTAATTTTCTTTAATGTAATTTTATAAAGATGGTTCCTCATTGAGAAGGATCTCATGGCAAGGGTTGTCCCACTTTTATTCCAGTACAAGCTCTTTTTTTTTTCCTTTTTTTTGTCTCTTGTATCAACCTGTTTTCAATATCAAGACTGGTTCTAATCTGATGAGATCATGTGTGCAGCCAAGATACACAAACATGTTTGGAAATGGGTACAAATATTATTTAGTGCTGGATTTGTCATTTACATTAATGTGCGTGCATGTGTGTGTGGGTGTGTGTGTGTGTGTGTGTGTCCGTCTTTGTTTAGCCTGTCTGTGTCAGAGATGCTTCATTACACACAGTCGTAAATTCAGCCGTTCTGACAATCCCAGTGCGACCACTCACTCTATTTCTATAATTCTCTCTGCCGTGCACGGAGACACAAAAACACACAAATGCACACACACTCAGGTACCCAGAGGGACAACGTCAACACCTTTATTTGCACTGTTTTTGTTCAAGAAATGAAGATACCTACACACATCAAAGTACAAATATTATTTTTAATTGAACACCCAGAACATGGAACCTAGACTATACATGCGCTTATTTGTAAATAGCATAAAAAACACACATTTCATTCTAACAAATATATTTAAAATTTGTTGATTTATGAAAAATTCAATTTTTAAAAATAACTTTTTAATTTAAACACAGATTAAACAATCCCTCATCTTCTTGTGTACTGTTCATTTTGCGCATTATTTCAAATCATCACTTATAGAAATGATGTTGTGTGAAGTAGCCCTCGCTCCTTCCACTTCTGTGTTTGTGCAGCAGAGTGAATCAAGTGACAATGAGCAAAAAAAAAAACTCTGCGAAAATAATTAATTCAATGAGATTTTTTTTTTTTCCTCTTTTCCTTTTTTACTGTGGTCCTGGTGTGTTTTACTTCCTCAGCCATGCGTTGCAGTACAAGTAAGGAAACTTTGAGGATGAACAGCAGACTAAATAAACTCACTGAAAGCAGCAATATCACATACTTGAACTGGCTGAGAGATCTATTATTTCTGGAATGACGTTGGAACTTTTCAGTTGTGAAGATGTATTTGTTCGTTGTGTTCAGCAGCCAGTTGACACTGGATTTATTTTTTTTACATACCAAACATTTTTACATGAGAAACTGCTGATAAATAGTTATAAAAAAAAAAATACTAATTTCTTCATTTCTTCTTTCTTTCCAGCTCCATCGTCACATTCATTCTTCACTATTAGCCATGCGGGCAGGACACATTTTATTAGAAATAATTATAAATTTCACATTTATAGTATAATCCTATATATGTAGAAGCTCGAATTGTGATCGAATTGTCACAGAAGAAGCTGCAATATTTAATTTTTATATAATTAAAATCTGCTCAAGACAAAAATATGTTTTTCAAACTGTTTCAAAAAGTTTATTTTTTTACTTGGAAAGTCAAAAAAAACTGGCTCACCTTATTTTATCTTTGTTGAATTATGTGCTTTATTACGTACTTTCAAAAGGGCAAAATACTTATGCGTCATAAAAATGAGTAACTCATGTCTTCAACAATTTTTTGGGTTATGATCAATTTATTTTGATTTATGAAATAACTGGACACACACACACTCATTTTTTAAACGTTTAAGGCCGTAGCAGTAGCTTTGTGGTTCTTTGTTAAATATGTGCAGGAAAAATGAGTGTGTTGGTTTAGGGAAATTATAAAGAAATTATAAAGAAAACAACAACAAAAAAAGAACATTTCAGTAATATTTGTTTGCAGAAAAAAAAATGTTTTTCATTTTCTGTGCAAATTTTTAAACAACTTTCCAGGTTTTATTCATTGTCACCAGAGTGAAGGAAATTAGTTTTTAATTGCTCTTCTATTAGATAAGTTTCACAATTATGTTGGGGCGTCCTACAGCTTGTAATGTAAGTGTTTTCAGTTTGTTGGCTTTCCTTATTTTACAAAACAACAAATGAATATATATCTTTCAACATTTCTCTTAATTTTGCTGTTTTGCAGAGACAGTGTTATAATATATTTTTGTGCAACGTAATTTCTTGTGATCTATTTCATAATAATAATAATATCAAATGTTTCAGATTTCAGAGACAAAGAGGGAATCGACTAATCATTAACCCAGAAATGTGTTAAATATCAGGTGTAATTTTGTACATATTTACAGTGCATCATGAATCAGCGTATCATGAAAAAATAGAGTCGTCAAATGCCTGTGCAGGAAAGAAATCCCCCTGTAATTACATTTAAAGAGCAGAGGAAGCCGTAGGCCTGAACCCCGTCATTTGGACGGCGTTAAACACAAGCCCCATCAGTTTCAGATATGCCCTCACACAGTTGCACTGTAAATAACGTCTGTCATGGATGTGAACACAAAAATCTGGGGTCATGATCAGGGTACGCGAAGAGCAGTCATGCCACTGAGTGATATATTAAATGTGGGTTAATCATTAAAACATGCAAGAATGTACTGTATTACAACGGAGCTGTATCATCAATCTATATTAATCCCTTCTTTCAAAAAAAAAAGAGAGAGAGAAATCTGTATCAGTAGTATGACAACGAAATGTGCCAATTATTCAGCATGGAGAAAGACCAGGAAGAAACATGTTTTTACTTGTCCAAGAGCAAAGAAAAAAAAACACAACAAAATACCTGTAGACTGTGGATGGTGGTACAAGGGCTTAAAGGAAATCTCCTAACTGATCCAAAACAATGGCATATTAATTGAAATGAGTAATGTGTTGATCACAGAGAGGTTTGCATGATTTCCAGATCACTGAAATGTGATATTTAACACACGTGATGGAATTTCTAATCTTTATCCGTCGCCGGCTCGCCTTTGATTGCCCGCCAATACCCTCACTGTCATGATCTTTTAAGAACCTATAAAGACGTGCATTAGTGGGGGGTGGTTTATAACTGATTCGGTGACAATTTTTAATTTGAGATCAAACACAACACGTTTGTCATGCCTTTAAATAACAACGTCATGTTGATTTTCTGTTTTGATATCAACATAAATGTGTAAAAAGACTGATTTGCTACTCAAAGACAAAGTGTGTTTAATAATCATTATTTATGATTTAATCTTTTTTTAATGGATTTAGTTTAGTTCAAGGTTACAATCGTGTTTTCCTAAGTTTTTTTACAGAATATTTTGGTCAAACAAAACAACGTAAAACATTTTTACAGTCATTTGAGAGCAATACTGTATTCTTCAATTTAATTTAAGTTTTTCACGCGGACACCTCTCCAGATAGTGATCGACACTGATTTGCGGTGTACCGTTTGGTCAGCACGCAATAAAACGTTATAAAACACTGGATCTGCTCATTAAACTGCAAACGTGAAAGGTTACGGCCTTAACAAAACATTTCTCACCAACTCTTCTTGCCTTATCATAAATCATTTCCTTGCTTATAGGTGCCACTGGACAAAAATTTTGAGCCAAAGCAAATCACAGCTTAGTTTGAAAAAGAAATGATATTTGATAAATACGGCAGATTATTCCAGGATCGTGATAATCTTACTCGAAGTGACAGTAACAACAAGGAGAATTAGACTTGTTTTAAATTTTCCACCAACTAATGTGCCTCCAGAGATCCCATGATCAGGGTCTCAACTGTGCAACGCACCAAATATTTAGAGTAATAGCTGGTTACTGTGCTATCTCCAACACTACCAGCTGTCAATCTCCGCTGTGGAGCTAATTAAAAAGGCCCTGGCGCTTTATTTGTTTGCACACACTCTCAGGGCAGACTGGAACAGTGAGGCATGGGGGCATGACATGCACGCCATGCCCCTTTAAATCACTCCCCTGTGCCAAAATGCTGACACCACACCAAGAATCCTGACAAAACATGTGCCGTGTCCCCAGTGTGTGGGCGAGACACAGAGTTAAACAATCGTAATGAGGATGATTTATAGGCACAGTACAACAAGCAACTTTACAAACATGGATTCACATTTATTTATTTTTTTTAACAGTTTTTCTCTTTGTCATTCAGCTTCAATATTGCAATTACATTTTGTTGGGTTTAACAAATAGTTGAACTCTTTCTCCACATTAAATAAAGGAGAACTTTGTGCAAATGGTACAAAACATACTCACCACTCTGTCCCAGGCCTGCATCCATTCACCCTCAAACCTGCTATCCTCGTGCTTCATTGCCTGCATGTTTGGCTGCTGTTGTTGAAGTATTTTGCTACCTTCTGAAATCTGGACGTGCTGCACGAGAAGTGACACAACGATAGCGCTGGCAAGGAATAAAAGTCACATGCATTTTAATTGTGGTGCACTGGACCCTCAGGCCCATTAGCTGCTGCTGGCCTCATGGCTCTCTGCTGCCACCTGTCTGTCTGAGGAAGAACAGCACGTGAGGAGTTGAGACACACCGGCAGAATATGCTGAGTAATGTCCACGATCATGCCGTAATTGCTGAATTTCTTCCATATGTTTGTGTATATGTCTGTGGACTTTTAAAGAAAAAAGCTTATTTTTTTTTAATTAAGCATTCACATGCTTTATTCTATAACATTAGCTCACAAATATAAAAAGTGGCATGAACGTTTCACCTTTCTGGAAAATCACAACATAAAATTCTAAGTGACTGAGATTAGTATTGGGATTAGAAACTCCCTGGGTGCGAGCAGTGCGATTGTCTTGTCTTGTTTTAAGAGGGAACTCGTGCTTTGAATGATTTGATCGACCAACAGGAAGTCGTTGAAATGCTAACATAAATAGCAATCAAACCATGTGTAAACCAGACAGGAGCTTTGTTTCCCGATATGCATCAATCAATTAGCAAATGGATTTCCTTCCAAATTAACAAAGGGGAATCAGGAAACATGTTACGGAAAATCTATTAGTTTTTGCTTAATTTACGATTGATTGTTGTAATTTGTATTCATCTAAAGTAGTTTTTTTTTTTTTTTTCAATCATTTGATGATACGTCTGTAGAATCTGCAAAAAAAAACAAAAAAAAAACCTGCCAGTCCTGCTCACACAGCTGTTGTCCAGGCTGCAGGCACAGCTCCATCACCTGCATCCAACTGCAAACCACAAACAGATTGAAGTTTTCCCTTAAAGTGGAGTTTTGCAGGCCATCACTGGCAAGGAAGATGTACAAGCATGAACTGAGTAAAAAAATCTATGTAACTGCTCACCAATGAAGGTCAGTTGGCAAAACTTAAAACCTGGGTGCCGCAGAGGGTTGTACACAGCAGTAGCTATGAACGCAGCCTGACCATGTGACAACATTTTCCAGACCACGAATCATTGAAAGCAGACCGGCGGAGCAACATGTTGCACTGATTTAGTCATTTGACAAATAGCCTTGGAATGAGTCTTCATGTCCAGCCGTTTGGAAGCAGTTGCCATATAAGTATTGGATAAAGGGAAACAGGGTTTCTTATTTTAAGAACAGGAAATGAGACAACGACAAGAGGCAAACTTATCACATATAGTGAGATGATTGTGGTCACTGCGGTGAGAATGTTCTGTGGATGGCGTCTTTATTGTCTACGCCGACGTCCTGTTGTGGTCATCCCCATTCACAATATTTTCATGCCGGCTGCTGCAGCTCATGGCCACATCATTACCGGATTATCAAGCTTTATGTCATTCAGTGAGTTTTATAAATGACTCGTATATATTACAGTATTCTTTTACAGTATCCCGCTTTCTGTCCTTGTAAGACATTATTCTTCACTATATTGATATAAAAAAAAAAAGATACATCCTTTTAGCTGAATGTGAGAATTAGCTCACCTGTCATCTGAAGTGTCCTTTAACAAAAATATCCAACTGTGAATCGCTATGGTGAAACATGCTGATACTAGTTGTCTTAAATGAACTATGCATATCCCATATTTTTATTTTTGAGAGTTGTCAGCCAGGCATAATTGCACATCACACCCTAAACACCTGTCTTGAAGAAGGTTTGAATTTGAAGATTGTGAGAGTGAGAGTAACCTCGTTGAGAAAACAGTATAATTCACTATGGCAACACCTGGAAGTGAAAGAACTCCACGGATAGCTGCTGCAGATGATGACACGACTATATTTATATTTGTCTTTTGGCAAAGGACATCTCAGCCATTCCACTACAAACCATTGCCAACTTTTTGTCTAATCTGGGCCAATGTAACTCTTAACTCAAGTGTTAGACTGAGGCTTCTGAACCCTAACAGGGTCAATGGTGTCAAGTGACTTGGAGTGACTTGAGGTCCTTGGAGTTTCTTATTATTTGGAAGAGCTGAGTTGAATTCTACAGCATGCCAGTGAGGCAGCGATGTGGCCAAGAAAGAAAAAAAAATGGACGGCAAAGAAAAAAAAAAATAATCCTAGCCTTAATCCTAAAACAATAGAAAGTGTTTTCTTATGTAAGTGACATGCTGATTAGTCAATGTGGAGGAAACATTAAAAATACATTAATTGCTTGCAGTGTAGCACTTTAGGATAGAAATTTAAAAGGATATTTCTCTGAAAATACTAGTTCTGAACAACAGAATATATACACATTGCATTATTGGAATATGTTTGTAGAATAGAATAGAATATGTTTCAGAGTGTAGGAGAGGTATAGCGATAGTGCAGAGTGTATTAAAAGTGTACATTCGTTTGAGTTGTTTGTACATATCATATCCTGCAAACACAGGAGCTGTCTTAATTAGGTTCAGCATGGAACAACACTGACATTTCATGTTTCACAACAAGCTCTTTTTTTTAAGTGAGTGACCTTTTTACAGTAATTTATCCATCATTTTCAGTGCGAACAACTGACACTGCCTCCCATACCCTCCCCGGCCTCAGGTCACATACAGGTGGAGCTTCTGTTTGACGCCACAGGGTCATGATCCCGACTCAACACACCTTTTTTTTATTATTTTTTTAATGCCTCTCTGACCCAGGGGCCAACGATAGTACACAGGCCTGTGTACTGCAGCTTGGGTTTGCTTTTATTGAGGCTTTTTCCGGTCCATCAACTGTACACATTGTGCCAAGAAAGATGGTAACTTTCAAAAGAGAACAGAGAGCACAAGGTGAGAAAGGGCAAAGAGATGTACAAACAAAAGGGAGCGAATGAGAGATAACGTATCAGACAAAGAGATAGCGAGAGCGGCGCAGCGAAAAACCTGTTATCGCCGCGCCAGTTCATCACACACTCAGGTCAGAGGGGTGTGAGACATGAGTTGGCAGTGCTAAGAGCAGGGGCTAGTTTGAATATGTGTGGGGCCATAGGAAGTCCTGTGTAGAGAAGATAACGGTATGTGACTGTGTGTGTGTGTGTGTATGTGTGAATGTGTGTGTGCGTGTGTGTGTGTGTGTGATGGAGAGTGAAACAAGGTCCTCAGCCCTGCCCTGCTTTCCTCTATTCACTACCCTGCATCCTGTCTATGTGCTGCTCCTTAATGGCTTTTAATGAGCCACTGGTGAATCCCTCTCCTTCCTGCCTTCACACTACATGCCAGAGACAGAGAGAGCATGAGGTGATGGTCACATGTTCACTGAGACATACAACAGAGATGACAAGATTGAGGAGTTCTATTTAAAGGCAGAGTTCACTTTACCTGGTAATGTTTATACATGCATGTGTTGTAATACAGTTTGAATGGAGCTGGTGATGCATGGATATACCTGGCTGTGCCTATTCACTCGTTACATGCACAGTAGTTTAATCGAGATAAGGCCGTAGTCCGACTAAGACAGGCAATCGGACAACTTGCAGAGTCCGAGTATACACGCGGAGGAGAAGCTCGATTTATTGGCCATGCACGTCTGACTCCGCCTCCGTAGGTGGCACTGTATCTCTCGAGAAGCTACCATTTATTGGGTCAGTTTGCTGTTGACCTTTACGACACAGAAAAACAAAGAGTGAACAGCGAGATGGACGGTGAGATGGATCGTGCTGTGGTCCTGTAAGTTAATCGTGATACAAATGAGATGGAGCATGGCTCTTGTGGTTGCCGCGTTGTCATCATGCCAGTCCGACTAAGCACATTCATGCAGGACAATGAATCGCATTATCCAGGTATGTTAGTCCGACTAAGACTAGCTCGATTTTAGTCATACTAACATGTTTACATGACATTAAGGAAACCAAATTATTGTCTTTGTCCAACTAAAACCGGACTTCTAACATGCATGTAAACGCAGTAAACAAATGTTGGATAAGTAATAAATATCTAATCTATTTAAATGTTTACAAGAAAGAGAGTAAATAATATATGAAGGAATTATAGAAATAGGATAAGCTAATTATATATGTTGAAAACAGTGAACGTCTTACAATATTATGTAGCTTTCGAGGGAAAACATCAAATTAAAATTGAAAAGAGTAAAATATTCGCCACACACAGATGTGTTGGGAACCCAGCGTCATGATTGCTTTTGCCTTGTGTGTATGTGTCTGCATGTGAGTGTGAGATGGGTTGCAGGTGTGCATGTTTGAGTGAATGACATGCCTGAGTGAGACTAGGTGGATCCTGGGAGCTGATTGGTCCTGCACAGGAGGAATCTGAATAAAAGGCCTGAACATCCCAGCTGCAGTGGACTCCCTCAAACCACTCACAGCATGAATGTTGTGCTTGGTTTTAATCAACCTTTAAAATGCTTTGTTTTACTTGTTTACTTGTGCTTTCTTGGGATTGGGAAGAGGGAGTCTCCTTAGTCTTGTTGTGATCAGGTTTTCCCCTAGGCCTGGTCGTAGCACCCACGATGTTGTCAGATAATACTGTATGCTGTCTGCAGAAACGTTCACGTGTCACCTCAACACAGAAAAGAGCAAACAGACATGTGATCCACAGATACACTCCAAGTCCAAGTTGAACTTTTGTGATTGCTCACTCACATAGAAAGGTATGAAACGCTTCTTAACGCCACTTTAAACATCGCTGTCTCCTTCCCCATTGTGAACGGGAGGACTTCATAGCCCAGGGTTGTCTCGTCACCGTGATAGATGACAGGTGAGAGAGTCTCTCTGATCCGCTTGACACTCTGTAATCGAGTTAAGAATGCCGGATTATAGGCTCCTTTTGAAAGGGGCTGAGGTCAGCACTCTATTCTGCCTGATGCATAGCTTCAGAGAGTGACAAAAAGGCCAGACAATGATTGCAGGAATGTGTCTGCACGTGAGACAGAGATAGCGAGGAGAAAATGAGGGAGACAGTTACAGTACTTATGGAGAGTGCTGTTAAGTTCGGAACAAAAGCTTGCGCACTATAAATGCAAATGACCAAGTTTTCTGCTATCAAACATTCACCAATTTTTCAAACAAGTCCTCAATTTCAAACAGAACTGAAGGAGGCACTAATGCAGCATTACGAATGCAAACTGATATTCACCACTATTATATATATATATAAATTGTTGTGTCTTAAGCAACTTTCTATGTCCCAGTCAGTTAATTATTTTGTTGTTAAATCTAATTCTACAATTCTTCGAGTTTAAGTTAGGGGCAGACATAAATAAGAATTACATTCTCCTCACTGCTCCTTTACAATCTTGAACAGTGTCTCAAAAGTAATTATGGATTTGTGTAACACTGTAGAAAAAGAAAGAAAGAAATGTGCAATTTGAAACAATACGAAAAGCAAATTACTAAAGCTGCAATTTACTGATTTTATTTTTGATGGACATACCATTAACATGCATATTGGAAACAATGAATAAAGTAATTAATAATTTGACGTTATCTTGGGGCAGTTTCATCACTTTTTAAATGCATTACAAGAATTTTCAAATCGAAGGTTGGCATTGCATCGCAGATCAAATCACAATCACGATATCTGTTTACATATATACAATACACAATATACAATATACCACCCAGTTATCCACCCAGTACATACAGACTATATTCAGAGAATCTAACACAGGGAAAAGGGACTTAAATAAAAAAGATATAAGATAGGATTTTATCGTCTGATCTTAATGGCTAAACGGCAAATGTTACCCTGTTATTTCTAGAGTATAGTTGAAAAATATGCCACTGTACACTATCATTTTAGCTGCTGCACATTTATGTACAGTATATGGCTGTGTTTTCATTCATACCTCAATGACGGTCCTCGTCAGTCTTGTGTTCCATGCATGCATACTGGATCTCACATTCCATTCCAGCAATCATTGCAGCAATTATCTGCCGTTGTATAGTCTTTGAGATGGGTACCAGTGGCCCTCTTAACACAACCTCAAGCAAGCATGCATGGTTATTCTTTTTTTTTTTGTAGCTTTTCCCCACTACAGGGAGCATGCACAGCCATCACGTATGGGTCACTTTGGTATAAAACATGTCCTTTTTCAATTACTTCATTGTACCTCCTCCATGTGCATAGGGTCGTCATAGCATGGCTACCATGACGTTGTTTTATATAGACATAGACAAAGCAGTTCTTTTCAGTGTACTGAATCATCTTCCTGAATCTTCGCGCATGACTGGAGCACAGAATCCAGAATGCTGAATGGGTTGTGATTCGGCACGTGCTGTCACATGATACACCAGACTCCTCTGTAACATATTGAGATTTTAGAAATGTTCTTGCTAAATGTTGGCGATTTAACGCATGTTTCGGTTTGCTTCTTGTGTCGGACATAGCGCTCATGACTCTTCCAGTGACTCTGCCAATCAGTGGCCGGCAGTCTGTTGACGTATCACCAAAGCAGGTACCAAAATTGGCACGCAATGCCCCGCACATGGACCATAGTGGAACTTTGCAGAAGGTATTTCCCAGGCCATAGTGAGAGAGTCCTGCCAACAATCCGACAACAGTCCTTACCATGAAAGTAGATGCAATAAAAGTGTGGTAAAGCAAAGCAAGGGCACAATGGTGGTACGTGGACAGGCCAACCCCCCAATAACCCTGATGACAACAATGAATTCAGGAACATCTGCTATGCCCACAAAAAAGGAAAAGCAATGCATCACCAGTGCTTTGCAATCACAAAAGCATTTAAGTCATGTCCAGAAAGGCAGTGACAGCAAATATATAGCACACTGTTTTAAGACAGTATACCAGAAATCCATCAATACAGCTTCTGCTTCAAGTGTTTGTAACCACAGTTGAGTAATAGAAGGAACAGTTGTCTTTTCATTCCTCACAAATCACCCATCATTTCTTTGGGAAGAAGTGTAGTGGTGACAGCACCCAACAGATGGCGGTTAGTTTAGCATTAGTCATAATAGTCATGATAGCGATGATGATGACAATAATAGCTGCTGCAGCAGACGACGAGTGCAGCTGCAGGTGGGGATACATGGAGGAGGAAACGTGTTTGTGAGTGTGTCCATGCGAGCACCTGAGTGTCTTGGCAACCCTCAGAGGAAGGGTCTCGGCCATCGGACATGCCTGCTGCAGGGCCTACTCCCTGCAGCAGACCCCCTAATCAGTGGGAACAAAGGGGGGAGGGCGTGTAGCGGCTCCAAAATAGCATGAGGAGTAGGAGGAGTGGAAGGATGTAGGGAATCTGATCCAATGCATTGTAAGCACACATTTTTAGTAATAGTCAAAATCCACTGAACAATACAATACACCGTGTTAATATTGCCACTGTCTTACAAAGGTAAACACCACATGTTCTTACAGGAATATAAGAATATAGTGAGGCGTGTAAAACATGTAAAATGAGCAGAAAGATTCACAATATGTTGACATTCCCGTGTTTATAGTTTCTTTGTTTATGTAAATCGTGAGGATCTTTGAGTATACACATATATAGTATGTGTGGATGTGGTTGTGTGTGACCTCGTCAGTGCTATGAAGTGACAGCCTGACAAACTGTGGCTCTCGTGGTTGCATCAGCTTCCTGACCCCATGAGCCAAAGTCTTTTCCCCTGATTGACTTTTCCTCTTGGACACCACACAAGACGATTTAAGAGTGTACTGACATTTTGGGGGAGGAATCCTTCACAAATCTGCCTGGATTTGGTTTATGTCAGTTGCTGTTGTTTTCTCATGATTTACAAAAAAAGGATTACCCTCTGATTTTCACAAAAACCCATTTGATAACAAATGTAATCTTCCTTTTAACTTACTCTGAGAAGCCATCTCTGTCGCCAGTGGCTCTTTTTTCTTGATAAGTCCCTGTCCATATGGAGAAAGGCTCATCAAAAGTAGGAGATGATAAAGTGGACAATAAGCGGTGGCCACCAGTTCCCCATCCTCTGGGGGCCACAGATTAGGCCTCCTGCACTTCCTTTGGAAAACAGGCACCGGACCCAGAGGAAGCTCCTGTCAGCTGTGCTCCCTCACCTTTCTGGCCTCTCTTGCTCTAATTTCTAACTCCCTTTCCCTACCACTGTCTATCTCTCTCTCGTGCTCTTATTCTGTGTGTCTCAGAGATGAAACGCAGGCCTCTCCACAACTTGCCACGGCACTCCACCCGGATACCACAGGCCAAGCCTCATCAAGCTACTGCAGCATGTCTCACCATGGCTGTTTTTCTTCTTTGTACTGCCACATTCCAAGTGGAACCTGAATTAAGTGATACTTTCTGATGGATAGCCTTCATTAATACACCATAGACCTTAATTCATAAGTGTGTAAGTGGTGTAATTGCAGAGGAACACACACGACTGTGAACAGAAAGCAAATCTCCTGCTGAGAATATCCTGTGTTCTGCTGCTGTTCTGCTCCTCTGTTCTGGGTCAGGTGGTCAACGGTGATTAAGGTTGGACACTCCCTCAACTCCAGTGCCAAATCAGTTACAGTCATCAGACAGATAGTCCTCCACCCTGCTGTCTTAGGGACGAGACAATTATTTTGGGACATATAGGTGCTTTTGCCATACGCCCACTGTCAGCTGGGTTTAGCTCCAGCTTCCCCTCACAGCCCAAGAATACGCAGTAAATAATAAATTAAACAAAGTTGGCCACATCATATTTACAGAATTACCTATTCTAAAATCTGTTTGTGAGGCATTTTAAGATTTGAAGGATAAAATATCTTGAATATATCTTTCTTCAATACAGCAAGGTGGATTTCTTATCAAGTACTTTCGCAAAGTCACTATTGTCACAAAATATTTGCTGAGGTAAAAAATAATTAATTATCATCAAAGCTACTATTTTAAAATGTGGTAACAGTATAATCAATAATAATAGATTAGACTATCATAAACTGGGTTTGTTTTAAAAACGCAGTAGGTGGCACAAAAGTGGTGCAACTAGCTGGTACGTAAAAAACCTAAATCGAGATTTTGTTTTGCCACCACCCATCTATTATTCTAGTAATTTTTGCTTCTTGCACTTACAGTATTTGCATTTACTTTTTATCGTTTACATTTAGGGTTATTTTGCATAAGCTGAAAATACACATGGCTGCACAGGCTGGTGAAAACCCATCTATCTATCTATAGTTAACAGACCAACTTTTTTTGTTGATCAACCCCCAAAACATTACACAAATGTACAGTTTTCCAGTCAATAACAGACAATGAGCTATAGATATGTCCAAAGGAACAATGGCCCTACAAAAACAACACCAGTACTGTTATAAACTATACATTTTCCATTAAGCATTTGGAGTACAACATATATTTTCTTGGATTTCAACAGTTTTTGGGTTGTTTTTTTTTTTCAACCATACTCGTGAACAGACATTCACTGAACCGTGTGACTGCTTGAGGCTATTTCCTGTCTGAAGCATGCAATGCCAAAAATCATGCTAAAGTCACAGACCCAAGTGATTGACGTGTTTAGAGTCACGTGTGTGGTTAGTACTCTGTCCAGGGGTTGCATTCTGGTCTTTGTTGACATGACAGGCATTTCAGGAGACTGCAGTACTGTAGGTTCTATTTCCAGCGGAGCCGCCACAGGCAATTTGGATCTCCTGCTGGCCAAGAAGTGTGCTTGGTGTGGGCGCACATGGAGAGCCTAAGTAGGTAACTTAGTCAGGCTTCCCTGCAGGCCCAGTGGCCGCTGAAGGCTGGCACACAGTGAGTTCTTCACCACAAGCACTGCCACAGGTAATGTTTTCCTGAAGTTATGCCAGTGTTTTAAGAATTTCCATGCATTGACGAAAAAGACCTAGGCCTGACTCCTGAAACACAAGCAGTCTTTTCAGCCAATATGAAGCACTAATGTAGTCTCTGTGTGCCTTCACAGACAACAAGCAGACTAAGGCTCTGCTGTCTTGGAAGCAGCGAGGTGAGAGGATTATGGCTCGCCACAACATTTAACGACACTGAACCTGTTTGATTCAATCAAGCGTGGTAAAAAGCAGACTCAGGCGACTGTGACCTAAGCCTCCCGATTTTAACTTTGCCTCGCAATGTGTGGTTGTGCTCATGTGCGAGGGCTGAATGTGTGTCTGCTGAGTGAAAGCCTCGTGGCACCACACGGCAGGTTGATCTTGCAAATAATTTCATCATGTTTTCCCCCCTGACAAATTTGACAAATTCACAGGAAAGTCCTATCATTTGTAATCAACGTGCACCTCTGACGAGATTAAAGGTGAGACACTGGTCCTTTTCAGAGAAACACTTACTTCATGTCTAAATGCTCAGCGACTCTACATTAACGTGTGCATGCGTCACTTTAAACCGGAAATGACCTGACATCATTTCTTCAAGTCACCTGAATAGTCTTTTTACGTGAATTTCCAGTGTATGTCCAAATGAATGACACTTGACGTGACCACGTTTTTTTTTTTTTTGGCACAGCCCTCGACTAAGACGTGTCTCGCTATCATTTCTTCCATTTTCTGTGAGCCAAAAGCCAGACCTCGGCCAGACACCAGTACACCCTATCCCTCGAGAGGCAGGTTCTGTGATTTGACGGAGTCTGGGCCTCAATCTGGTCAGGACGGAGTGGAGCGAGCCACAGAGGAGTGACGTGTGATAAATGGGTCTTATCTGGAGGTTGGGGCGTTGGGAAGCTGACTCTGTTTCCCTTCGATTACATTAGCAGGCAGGAAAATGAGACATGGGGGGAATTGCTGGAATTCCATAGTACAAGGGTTAGACATACGTTTTCACTTGTTTTTACCAAATGATAAAGAGACCAGGAGGAGGCGTAGAGGACGCGTGCTCGACAAGGTGTCGGTACATATGATGATGGCCGTGTCTTCAGTGGATTTAGCTGCAGTACGCAGTTCTTTGTAAAGAGGGAAAAATGCACAGTTTGAGTCCAGTTAATATAAACGCACACAACCCATTCACTGTCCCATTTGTGGGTGCAGGGTGTTTCTATACCTGTGCCATTTGATTGCACTAGCCTTGATGGTTTCCTAGACCTGCAGAGTCTTATATCAGCAGTCCATTAGAGTTTCAGAAGCTCACCTGTTCAGAGTGTTTAACATAATATGTGTCAAGGCTGAGTCTTGGCCACGTCTATCAATGGGACCCTTTACACAGCAGCCATTTCACCAGGTCACAGTAGGAACGTCACAGGTGTAAACAATCCATTTTGCTTCCTCCGTTTTCAAGGTGCATGGTAGTTCACTGTCACAATATCCTGATTAACATAAACTAAACAGACCCCTCTTTACTGGAATCAGTAACACCTGTGTTTTTCCTGCTAAAACATGTCAAAATGGCAGCTGTGCAAAGGGTCAACTGGTTTCAATCAGGTCCAGGCCCTTTGCTTTACGTCTCTCCTCTCTGTCTGCCCCGTGGAAGTAATGCAATCATGTCCAAAGAATTCAAACAAATCTAATAAAGTTATATTTTTAGATGTATTTAGTATTATATTTGTTTATTTATCAATGGTTTCTTTAAATATTTGAAAGAGCCCCATTGATGTATCAAGGAAACCCCAATTATTCAATGGCGCACCTTGTTTCTGCAGAGATTTGACACATCTGCACTGTCAGCGTCTCGTTCCAACTCTTTCCAAAGATCTCCGGGGCCTCTGCTATGAGGTAAATAAAAAACGGCAGCCACCTGGAAAAGTTTTGACAAGTAGATCATAACCTGCTGGATATGGCCGTTTAAAAAAAAATTCACACAGGCGATTGTGTAAACTTGAAACTGTGAGCATATAGAAGGTAGCCCGTATGGATCACTGAGCATTCTCAACCGTGGTAGTTTGATAAAAAACTTTCTCAATTCAAGGTCGACTAATTACTTCAGGATCAGGGTTTTTGGCCTAGTTTCCCACAGAATCTTTCTGCATGTCACCCGCTTTTTCACAGAAGATTAGTGGGTTGCGAACGTAAATTAAAAGAAAATAGTGTTTGCCTCAATACAGCTTTATTGCCTCTCTCTGAGACGAAAAAATATTGTTTTAAGATTTCAGAACAGATAGAAAAAACATAGATACATAGTATGATATTGAGGAAGGGGGAGAAAAAGGAAGAGAGAGCGATTGTGATAAGAAGTAGGCAGCAGCCCAGACAAACATGGCGTGGCCCTTCCTTACTGACATCCTGAGAAGGAAGCTGTGGTGTTCTGGCCCTCTCTGCTCCAATCCCTCGGAGATCAGCTCCTCCATCAGGTCATCGAAGTGAGCCAGGATCAGGGCTTATTAACACTTTCCCTTCCGCTTTTTTATCTCTCTCTTTGACTCATTTTTCTGTTGAACTCAAACTTAGACGAACACGTACGCATAGTCTGTCTGCTAATCTTGCTGCCTGTATCTCACACAACCTGTTTTTTACTCCCACCATTGTCTATCTACCTCACTTTTCCCATAGTGTCCATCAACTCTCCCTCTTTCCTTTCCTTTCCTTTCCTTTCCACTCTCCACATCACTTATTTTCCACACCTGCTTGTCATGGCTCTGAGTGTATATCATATACCAAATAACTGCAGATATCCTCCAGATATGCAGGGGAGCGAGCAGGGGGAAAGTTTTACTCCCGGTTCCATAAATCACCAGTCAGACAGTCAAGCTAATTGCTGCTCGAATGGCTCCTAACGAAGCTCTAATTGAATAAGGTGGCTGGTGCATTTAAGCAGTGCAGTAAGCTGAACGCTGGAAAGGATATCTTGAAGTGTGTGTGTGTGTGTGTGTTTTTAAGTGAGGCAGGCCTGCTGGCACCAGAGGCCCAGTGGTAAATGGCTCAGTTTAGCATTACAGTGGTGGCTCCCTGTGGGTCTGTCCTCCGCTACAGCAGCAACCTGAGGAATTGCAGGCACTTGGAGAAAAGGCTGGAAAATAAAGAGTGAGACCAGAAAAGAACCAGGTTGTGCCAGTGAAGTATGTGCACCACAAACACCCAAGACTATTTTACACACTAAATTGCAAGTGCGTTCTCACTGCGCGACGCAACTGTGTCTGTGTTTACGTCCAAAAGCGAGTCCATTTACATATTTCTGTTTTTGTTTTGTGTTATATTCTGTTTTTCCCTTCGCCTTTGAAACACCAAAGGGTTGACGGACGTGTTTTGAACAAGGCGTTACTGTAAAAAAGAATACCACGACCCAAAAAACAATGAGCAGCAAACAACTTTTTTGGATGTTGGATATGTGTGACTGCCATGTGTTGTTATTCTCCCTTCATTTTGTTCTCACATGTATTCATCCTCAGGCGTGGTTATCTACACTCTGCATGCCTGTCCAGCACAGCAGGGGTCCCCCGGGAGAACAAACCCACACCGACGGGTATAAAACAGTCCCACAATCCCCGTCTCCCTCCCCTTCCCTCTCCTACTATGTCTGCCTTCTCTTATCCCACTGTGTCACTGCTATATGCCCTGCCAGTTTGCCTTATGACCTGGCTGCTGATAAGACCAGAGGCCCTGCAGTGCCCAGCCCCTGGTGCCAGCACTTCCCCCTCATACAAAGTCAGTCAAGCTATGTCACAGATGGGATAGGTGATCAAAAACAGCAGCCTTGCTCAAAAAAAAAAAAGAGCAGAACCATGAGACAATAGGGCTCCATGATATGGGTCTATGGCTTTTTAACCCTGTGTGTGGCTCCTTTCATACCAGTCAGTCCAGTATTAAAACAAATAAAATCATCAGCATCTTCTTAACCCTTTAACACCTAAGCCTGGACTTTTCTGCGTATTTTAACCATAAAAGGCCCAGAAAATGTCCTGTGAGTACAAGCTTTGGCCCATTTTTCAGTTATTTATAATTTGCTGCATGTTAAAACAGTGTAATAACAATTTAAAATGAGGAAAAACAAGTTTTATTTAGAAAAAACACTGTAGTTGTACATGAACACCTGATTTTGCATGTTAAATTTTAAATTTCAACAGTATAAAACATATTTAAAATAACATTTGTTGGGCCAAAAAATGGAAACTATGTACAGGTGTTTTTCCATATCGCTTCTCTCTGGTGACAAATAATAATTACCGTAATAACCACATATTGTTTTTGACATGCAACTTCTCCGCTTTCATAAACCGTTGGAATTTTTCCAGCAGCACAAACCGCCGCGTAATTGCAGTAATGCAAAATGCTCTTGCGCAAACATGTTGTGCAGCGATACGCTCGGTGTTAAAGGGTTAAGATTAGATTCACATTTGTTGTTTTCAGTGAAATAAATTGACTTTGCCCCACGGTTGTTGTTTTATGACCACACACCTACTGGCATTGGCCTAATTTCCTCATCATGATTTGTGTTTGGTGCTCTTTTGAATCACTGCAACTGCAACAAGGACCGCAAGTATGCTAGCCTTTTTTCTCTCTCTCTCTCTGTCTTTCTTTCTTTCTTTTTTTTCTTTTTGAGGACTCTGATTTCGTTCCGTTATGTAAAAGGTATTTGGCCAGAGGCCGACACCTATACAAGGTGACACACAAAGTCCCACAGATTCATGTTTATATACAGCCCTTCACTCACTCAATCAAAGTAAGCGTGCATGTGTGTGTGTGTGTGTGTGTGTAGTCCCTTTCACTATTTGTCTGGACATATATAACAAGGCTCATCAATCTTCTTCAGGGACTGTTCAGACTTTGTATTAAAAACACCTGGCCCTGAACAGGCTGACTCATGAGGTGGAAACATGCTCGTACCCAGTGAGAACACTAAAGAGCAGTCACTCCAACGCAACCTCAGACAGATAGAGATGGAGACCTGGGCATGGTCCTGATCCCTGATGGTGCCGTGGTGCTGGGAGAGCTGTCTGAAATTTTATGTTTTCTTTCTAGAAACAAACTGTGGAATAAGGCACCTCAACTATAGCTTCTTTTCTTTATTTAAATAAAAAAAAAAAAAAACATGCAAAAATTAAACCACTAGAAAAGATTGGAGATATAGAATGAAGTGGACAAGTGGACACTGGGTCATAGTGTATATAGGTATATTCTTTGAAAGTGAGATAAATAATATAAAGATAGTATAGTTAGTGAGATAATATTTTCTTAAAATAACATTGTCAAAAGTTACTGATTGGTGCATTTCTGCTCCTTAATACCACTAAAAAAATAATCACTAAGCTAAAAAAAAGTATATCCTAAGCATTGAGGAGCAGGCAACAGGGCATGCAGTGTAAGGTTGTGAGTATAATTTACAATATGCAGAATGAATTTAGTTAAAATGCAGAGCTTCTGTCATCCCTCGTTGAGGATTTCTTAGTGATTACCAAACCACTGGCCGTGCCTACGCAGTCATCTTTCTTTGGTAGCGTTGCGTTGCTGTTGCACTTCCTCCTTGCCTCTGTCAGTTGTGACATAAAATGAATCACTTCCTGTGTGCAGTCTGGGAATGTCAACAGGCAGCACGAGAACAAAACACAGCGATGCTGAGAAATACACAGAGAGTGGCATGAAGCTGATAAGCTTACTCAGCATTGTGTGTGTGTGCGTGTGTGTGAACGACAATGACTTCAATGTAAAGGAAATTCATTTATATTAAAAAGTTACACATGACAGTTTCTAGTTGATGAAATCAGCGTCGTCTAAGAGAGAAATAGTGCAAAAGAAGCCCAGAGTCAAAAAGCTTGGACCCCGATCACCCAGACGACAAATTAAAGCCATTTCTAATTATTTATTCATATTTATTGTCCTCGTATAGTTTGAGCCTTGTTATTGCGCCTCTGGACAAAAATGCACCACGCAGCCACAAGTGATTATGCAGGAGAAGCCCGGAACATGAATCACTTTTGAATCAACTGAATCAAAATATCAAAAAGACCCGGAGGGGAGAGGGATATTGGCTTCCTCTGTGGTCTATTTGCCTTCCTGAGCTGATCTTGGCTCTGACAAAGATTAAGTCAACTCCAGAAACAAGAAAGGTGAGAGTGTTGCCCATGCTGAACGTTTGGTATAGTTCACAGAGGAAGGAAGAATGGGCATTCTGAGAGTGTTGGATAAACACATTCCTGGACAAAGTTGAACCAGTGCAGACAATATATTTGTCTGAGGAGGGAGAAAAAAAGCAGTCATTTAAGGCAAAGTAAGATGTTGGATAAGTATTGAGTGTCACTGTGAAGCCGTGCACGTATGATCATACGTGTGTGGCTGAGCTGAGAGAGGTGCTTTGACCCCGGTCAAGTCACTTGACTTCTTGGCACCTCTGGCTACCCCAGCTGTATCAACACAGCCCCGCTTGCAGTGAGCTGGTTATGTGTGTCACGAGGCTGGCTACAGCCCATCACCCAAAGACTGACTGTGTTTGTGTGAGTTTGGGTGGAGGGGCTAGAGGGTGGTGGAAAAGGACCTGCGCCCCTCACCACAAACTCCACGCTATGGAATTCAAATAATTCCATGCCACCCCCACGTCCCCCACCAGCAACCGTGCCCTGAGTAAACAAGCAGCTGGGGTCGGGGGCAAAGCAATCAGCACCACTGCGTAGGTCTTAATGGATTGCTGTGTTGCTGACAGGTGGTTTGGTGGTGCCCCAGAATCAATATCATAGATGGCCCCTTGTGTGACATGTTGTATTGTGACAACGTAACAGAAATGATGTGCCGTTTTTTTCTTTCATTTATTGAGAATCAATAATTGTATGTTGATTCAATAAATAAACTACATTTATATATAAATAGTGTAAGTGCAGCAGGAGAGGGAATCCTCTTATTCAAATGCATTGTTCAACTGATTAGTGTTTACATTTAATATTGGGTCATTAGTTCAATCAATTCAATCTTGGGTATTTTTCAATAGAAACTGGAACGTCAGCGTTCCCAACTATTTCGAATAAGCTGTCACAGTTACTGCAGTATATTCCTGTAGTGAATCAACTTGTAATTGAGCATCAGATACTGCAGAGGAAATGAACATCCATACAATAAAATCACAAATAAGCATAAATAACAATCAAATGATTGGCTGGTTTGCATCAAAATTGGAAAAAAACAAAAGTCAAGATGGATATGAAAGCCAAACATCAAACTTGTAATTTCTTACACCACGTGCAGACTCAACCAGGGTTCAACCATAGTTACTACAATCATAATTCATCCGCAACAACAGTTCTGCGTGTTGAAATGTAGTCGGTAGTAGTCTTAATCACGGGACATCCTCAGCAGACACTCTTGAGAGGACAAGGACCGGCGGCCTATGCGGACTTGTTGACACCAAACCTCTGAGCACATTTTATAAATGTTCCATGACACAGTATAGAGAGTCAGGGGAGCAGTGACGAACATCAGCTAGACTGGAGGTGATGGCAGGGCACTGCCTTTTAATGTCACTCCAGTAATTAATCATCCGCATTTTGCGTCACAGTTGACAGGTGAAGTGTTGTTGAGCCGTAATTTACACGTCTGTAAGCTCGGGAGCAAAGGTGAAGCACTGCATTGTTGAATATTTTTAGCAAGAAGAAATAAAGACATATTTTTGTTGCTGTTGTTGTTGTTGTTGTTGCATTGCTGGATTTTCTGCGGAATTGTAGCATTTACATTTAAACACTGAAAATAAGACGTTAAATGATCATCAGGAATCTGCAGTTGTCCTCATATCGAGCTTCACAGCACACTTTCTTCGGACTGTAGCCCGGAAGAGGATGTGGATATGGGTGGAGGGAGAGAGTGGAGGATGAGGACTCTGGAAGCGGGGTGTTTGTCTAGACATATAATAAGAACACCAGAAATCTTTGGTATATGTTATATCTCACCTTTGCCTGACAGCGGGGAAAGACACAGTGTCACATTATCTCGTGACATAAAACTGACTGTTTGTTTTACGAGCAGGATTTTGAAAAAGGAAACCCACCGTTTAGCAATCTGTCTGTAACTCACTTGAACTCGATAATGGCCGAAGCCTTTAACAGTTTATGAGCAGGTTTAAGACGATGATGTGAGGCACTTTTTTTTTTTTTTTAAAGACGAGACAAAGTGTCCCATCGCAGACAACTGACTTTCATTGCAGGGCAGCTTTGCTTGAGCTGCTGCTGAAGACATGATGCATGTCTGACGTCCGTCCACTGGGTCCCCTTTTCAAAGGATTTAAGGATGCTGCGTACCCTCAGCAGTGACATTAAAAGGAAGAAAAAAAAGTCTGCTACTTTGCTAATCCTTTCTGAACCTCTAATATCATTACTGCAGTAAATTCATCTTGATGGAGGAGGAATGAATGGGCCTCTTTGTTTTATTATTATTATTTCTGGCACAGGGAACCACACGTCTGTGCAGCACTGACCAAAGGTCTATACCCAGATGGTAATGGTGCTACAACTTATTGTACAACAAACACATCTTTCAGGTTTTAGAGCCAACGCCGGCCTCGATATGGGCTGGGACAAGAGCCAAACAATGCATTACCTCTCACCGCCTAACCTCCACCACATCCATCCCACATAGTTAGCCCTCCTCTGAACAGGAGCATCCCCATCCCGGGGCTGATTTACTGTCAGAGGACTACGGTGTGTTTCCTGCTCCAGAATACACAGATTCCACAGTGAGATTCTATATGTAGAGGAATAACCTTTAAAACAATAGTGCAGTGTCTGGGCAAAAGAGAACAGTCCCATATTTAATTGCTTATCAATTATTGCATGCTGGTCATTGGATGACAAATGACTACTTAGGGTTGAAATTGTTGGTGGAGACTCGCATGTGTAGTTGTGCGGTTCTGTGCAGTCTGTGTTCTGACAGCTGGCTGAGGAAAAAATTAACCTGGCAGAAACCTGCTCTCCACAAAAAGAGGCAGTCAATAACAGGAACTCAATCAAACTGCCCTCGTTTCCGGTAAGTTATGCACTCTGGACTGCGCGGTCTGACAGAGGCTGGCTCGCTGAAAGACTGGTTGGCTACAGGTCAGCCCCCACCACAGCACAGACAACTCTCTCAGTTGGCTCCGTTGTACCACACTCATTTGTACCTCATCTGAATGAGGTTTTGTCTTTTATTCAGGTGGGTTCAAAACTGCGCCTGACACTGCAGTGATTTGCCAAAGAAAGTACCGAGCCCCGACGTCAAGTCAGGTTAATGCAACATAAGGACTGCAGTTATCCCGCGCTTGCTTTTCAAAACACGTGCCGCGATTAAAAATAGAACATTTTGGCAAAAGGGCGCTTGGCTATCTGATGTCAGGAAAATAGAAGAATTAGGTAGGACTTCTCACTTTTTAAAGTATTATTCCACACTAAGAGTACTTTAAGAATGACAAAAAAAAAGTTTGCCTGTCAGCTCGTGATTCCAGCAAATGGATTCCAAGTTTCACAGCTGAAACATCCACAGAAACTTGTCAAACAACTCCTGCTGCAATTTTCTTTTCCATAGACAACAGGTATATGTGCACCATCATTTTCAACCTGCTCTGCAGGGTGCCTTTAAGCGTGTCCATTGCACTTCCAAGTCATGAAATGGAAGTACTGTATTAGGATATTATTTAGGTGTATAAGATGCCCTTGTTTATGAATACTTCTGTTTTTCATCTTACTATTCTGCAGACCCCGACCCAGAATGTTCATAGCTAGATCGCTCTAAACAGATGTTCGTTTTCAGCCAACACAATTCTTAATTGCAGATGACGGGGAGGTTTTTGCCCTAACATTTTACCCCATGGCGTCCAGTGCTATGCAATGTGTAATGTCACATGGGGAATTCCAAGACATTAAATGTTAAATAGTACAATACAAAATAGGTTTTAAAGCAGTGATACAGATACACTTGTCATAGGTGTGCACAGACAAATCTTCCTGGTGGGGTTTCAAATGTTATATTTAGGATAAATTCTCAATTAAAGTGTATACCAATACCTAAAATCTGCATTTGAGTTGTAATTTCGATCATTTGTATACAGTAATATTAGGTACACACAAGATTTGCTTTTGTGGCTTAGTTATTTTCTTCAGTTGAAGAAGCCCCCATGAAATATCCACTGTGCATGCCACTGACAGTGGTTCAAGTTGGACGTAGCGCCGGGGCAGTTAATGACACGGCCTCAGACAAGAGTGACAAGCAGTGTTGGCAGTGCGGGGCCTCCACATTTGGACATTTGCACAGCTCCTGTCACCACAACTACCTTGTTTAGTCTAAGAGTCACTGTCTATCAGCTCGCCGAAACACAGGAATATCCCTCTCACTTTTTTTCTCCTTCAAACAAAGGTGAAGACTATGAAAATTAGATGCAGAATGAGAAATGACAGAAATGTTCGCAGGAAAAATTAGGCTTTTTACCTTAAAAAAAACTCACGGGTGTAAATTTTCCTAAACAGTGGGAACCCGACTGTTGTTGGCTACTGTCTCAGCAGTGACGTGGCATCACATCATGACCCAACATGTTTTGCGGTCACACTAATTATACAGTTGTATGAGACATAGTGTGATGCACTCATATTTTCTCATTATTCTCATTATTTTCTACCTATATTATTTTCATTTCACACCAAAGTGACACAATCATGTGCTTGTACAAATATTTTGTATTTGAAACATTGCATTTATAAGTGTCTATAGATTAGGTTTGCCCTGCAATAATCCAGTATGGTAAAATAAAAGCAGATGCACCTAAGGATCAAGCAGAAGAAAAAAAAAAAAAGCCAGAGAGCCACACACACATAACACAGGCTGAAATATGTTAAAATCAATGTATTACATCAAATATTTGCTCCATGTTAATGTAATTAAATTATAAAAATAATCTATCAAAAATTAAGTCTGCATCAAGATATGTGAGCAGTATTTCCTGGACAATTTCCTACTTGATACAAACATTAGTTTTCCCTTAAATGTTGGGAACTTTGTGCAACTTTGCTGAACCTGACAAGCCCGATGGCTTCTGCTCTGCAGCGTCAGGTAGCTGAGCCACTGTGATTTGGGTTATATTTTCTGTGATTCCCTCGCATGGGCTGCATCCCTTCACAACTCTTTATCAAGCTCCCGAGACGCCGTTAACACCAACATGTAAGGTGTCATGTAGGCGCCACCCTCTGGCAGGAGAACTCATTTACGCTTTGGAGCAACACCATGCATGCAAAGATATGTCCAGTTTTTCTTGTTTTGGAAGATTTGTGCTTCCGCAGTCTGTAATAAAGACGCGGAGCGGGCCTCAGTGTTCAATATAAACAGATTCACCTTCCACAACGGCCCCATATCAGCACCTCCAACACACACACAGAGAGAGAGAGAGAGAGGAGGAGGAGGAGGAGGAGGAGGGAGGGAGACCACCACCCTCTCTATCTGTACACTTTCTCACACTCTGTCTTGCCCTACCATGTTTAGAGCCATGGCTTCAAACTAATTGAATAAGCAGCGACCCTGTGGACAGCCTCTCTGAGGGATTAGGATATGATCTGAAAAGAGCACTCCTCTGAAGACAAACACAGCCAATTTAGAGCCATTTCATGCTCTGCGCTCCAGCACACGAGAGGCCGGCACGGAGGCCACACACACAGACACAGACACACAAACACACACACAGACACAGACACACAAACACACACACACACACGCAAAAAAAAAGGAACTCATGGACATTCAAAATATGCATTCTTTAATCTTTCTCTTATAGCACAGCTGTTTTCTCTTTTCTTTTGTTACCACCTACCTCGATATTCAAAAAGCCCGATTCCGAAATTAAATCAAATATGACCATAAATATCACTAATGATGATGATAGTGGCAATTAAAATGTCAATGCTCTCCTAAAAATAGTGTCTACAATTTGTTTTTGTTTTGTTTTTTGAAGTCACTTTCATGGCTTCAAAGGTTTTTTTTGTTTTTTTTTACAACAAATTAAATGTCTGAATTGTGTTTTAATGATGCTCGCGTCCATTACATTTATCAAAATACTCTCCTTTGGGTAACTGGAAAGAGCAAAGGGATTAGATTTACAGATATAAATCCCTGGAGATCCTTTTTTTATTTACCAAAAAAGGCAGAAATTGAGCAGTCATTCAGATTAGTTCTGTTTCCTAACATTTAATGTAGACGCCCGTCAAAAAAGTTATAGTTATAATTGTATCGCCTGTTATTCCAGTGCTTGACCTTACTGCTTTGGCTTTGCATCATCTTTCTTAAAATATCAACTTAATATACATATATATATATATATTATTATTTTTTTTATTATATCAGGGTAAACACCACCTCTTGGGGTTCTGGGGTTCAGGAGAAGCAAATCAAACAGTGTGTGTTTTATTACATGCCTCAGTAATCCAGGAAAGGGAAAGCACATGTCTCAGTGAAATATGATTCAAATTCTGATAATCTTTGGATATTTTGCCCGATTCTAACCTCTCGCATTAAAATTAATCAAATGACAGTCTCTCCTAATTTTGGAATGTGCTATTTGTCATGCAGAGGGAGTCTTCTTCTTTGTCTTCTCCTTCTTCTCCTTCTTCTTCTTCTTCTTCTTCTTCCATCTCTTCTCCTCAGGGCAGCCAGTGCAGTAGTTTATGTCTGTCTTTCTTTTTCCAGCTGCCTGTTAGGACTGTGGCTTCCCCTGTGGCGGTGTATTTCTCCCCCTGGCAGAGAGAGAAGTATGCCATTAGTTCACCAGACCTGCCATTGCTGTCAAAATACAAGTGGGGAGTAGATCTATTAGATACCTATATTTCCTGGTTGAACCGGCTCCATTTCTGCCTTCCACTTGGCACATTAAATAGAGAGACAAAACCCAGATGACTGGTTCTGAATCTATGAAAACATGGACTAAGTACACTGCTTTGGATGATGATTCTCAAAGAAAATAATGAAAAAGCCACTAGTGGAAAAAAAGGACAATGCGATTGAGAAAAGACAGTCCACTGTCATGGTCAACTATGATGCCAACTTTAGTCTCCTTTTACTTTTCCTGGTTTTCATTTGTTATATCAGCTTTGCACTGTGTTTATTAAATGACTCTTAATAACTTATATAAGAGTAACTTATAACTTTAACTTTTATTCCTCTAAATAATAATACAAAAAGACAGTGTTCTCTTTGTTTGTAACAGTGCTTGTGCCTTGGTGAGATTTCACCTCATTCAACACGAGAGTCCAAAATCCATTGGAAGCATCTATGCTATTTAGCAGTGGGGTTCAGCCCCACGCCGAAGCTAGTCTGATTTTGTGAGTAGCACAGGGAATGGTGCAAGAAAGATTTGTAATAAAAGCCTGTTCAGGTAAATCACTTTTCAACATGTCATCACGAGCAAGGGTAGTATTATTGGAAACAGACGGTGTGTATAACATGTGGATATTGGCTACTCGTTTCACGGTCCCTTATGACTTGGGCACCAGTCATTTCCACACTTCTATATGAATTAACTTGAACCTCCTTTTGACATTTGATGTCTTTTCCAACCACTGTTATATGATTATTTAATCAGGCATCCTTTCTTTGCACTGTACACTATAGCAGTCTTTTGTTAGATGTTGTGTAGGACTTCAGACAATGTGCTTGAATAAAAGCAACAACTCCACGCTGAAAAAAATACTTTCATGTTTTGTTATCGACAAACTCAGTTATTATAAATGAACTTTAAGTACAGTAGTCTCATGCTTGACCTTTTCATTCCTTCAACTGTACTGTCCGAACAGAAAGATTGGTATGTGAAGTGAACAAATAATAAAAATAAATCAATTCTGTGTCTGGAATATCAGACCAGAAACTCGTCGTCACTATTAAAATAATCAAATCTTTCGAGAGGGTTCGTGCACCAGGAAAATTAATTCAGCAGTTATTTGACTACCCCCTCTGTCTGGCCAAAGCTTTATCCCCTAAGCTGAGTCTCAGGGCGGTCCAGTGTTTGTGTGAGCTCTGAATCTGCAGGCTTTGCAGGCTTTCCTCTTCCCCAGGCAGGGCCAAGAGGCTGCTGACTCCACAATCTCATCCCTATATCCCTCTATCCTCCTTCCTCCATCGCTCCATCCCCCTGTGTCCTGTTTACTCTCTGCAGCCCTGCCGCCGTGCCACCTCGGAGACACTCCAGACCACCAAGGTCCTGGCGGCTGCCTCGGATTGGCCAGTGAGGGCCCTCACCATGGGAACACCGGGGAGAGGTGCTGGAGTGGGAGGGGGAGTGGCGCTAACAGTGGCTTAGTGGTGGGGATTTTCTGTGCTGTGGGACGAGGCAGGAGAGAAAAGGTATGATTAAATGTGGCTTTAGTCCTTGACACTGAAAGTATATAGATGCCGTTGCATTGTGTGACCTCTCTGGATTTTTGTATTTTCGAGCTTTTCGGTGGTTGAAAACCGTGAAACCCTTATGAAAAAGAAACAACATTTCACTCTGACAATCATATAAATCGCATCTTGTAAATTTATAAAGCTATTGCATCTCTCAGCTGCACATAGTCTGAACGTGAGCAACTTCTTTTCGTAGATTATACTAAAACATTTTGTCTCAGCTGTAGTTGGCAGGAGGTTTTCATACCAGCCCTTCTTAAATTTCCTCTACAGCCATGAATGTAACGGGAGATGTTATTTTTGACACTCTAAGAAATCAGGAGGGGAGGTCGTACTGGCTCAATAAGGTTCTGGGATTCTTTCCAAGGCTTGAGTCGCCCTCTGTTGGTTAAAGCCTGCACTTTGCTCCTCTCTGTGTCAGCAGTTATGCGGTGTGTTTGCACAGAACTACAGCCTACCACCAAAGCAACCACAGCAAGCTCCATTATGACATCTATTTTTGCATGGGTGGTCCCCTTTACATTGTTGAACTCAGTGACAGCAAGTTCTTGTGAACGTTAAAAGAAAGCACTGCACCAATTTTGGGCAGTAAAGAAAGTTCTGCTTAGGTCAATCTGTCAGCAGTCTATCAAAGCGCCGGCCAAGAAGTGCATGCAGCTATGGAAGGGTTTTCTGAAAACACTCCCTTGTCAGACTTCACTGCAAGAAGGCAGTCATTGTGGAATGACGAGAGTAAAGGGTATATTAGTTTTGTTTTGGAAGTGTTGCATATGAGGTGTTAGAGCTCTCTCTTTTGGGGACAGACATTCTGACAGGAATACAGAGCAACAGCCTGTAGAGAGAGGGAGAGTTGGGGAGGGGGAAAGAGTGGGGAATACAGGTGTGTGTGCATTTAGCCACAACATAGGGCCAGTCTGCACTTCTTTTTTCTGCTGAGTTTCTGGAAAGTTCCCGCTCTGAGGCAATCAGTGGTGTGTTTTCCCCATGTTGATGTGTGCCGATTTGACTTGTGCAGGTTGTGTTGGCCTCTTACTTTGACTGGACTAGAGGGAGGGGAGAGTCTGCTGAGGCAGCATGTGGCATGATCAAGTAAGTTTGGAAAATCATATTCCCTTTTATGTGCTTGTACAAAGCACGACTGCTACCGCTGCAATAACATATCGCTGGACTCTCACAAAACACCTGTAATTACCCGATGACATTTAAAAAAAAAAAGGTCATGAATGAGTCATGAATCCATCTTTAACCTTATATGTTGTGTCACTACAAAGACAGGAGGCCTCACAACAACAAAACTAAAAAACAATCCGTGATTTTTTTTTTTTTTTTTTTTTTTTCCGCTGACAAAAGTGACAACTGAAACAAAACCTGGAACACTAGGGGAAAAACGGGGGGATTGTGGGTCCTGACTCCACGGTGTTTGTGAAGGGTCTTCAAGATTTTGACAGCTACAGGATATGTGTGGGCCATTGTTTGTCCCTCCAAGTGCTACCTCAGTGGTACAACTTCCTCCTCTCCCACCAACCTCCATGCCCACACACACACACACACACACACACACACACACAACTACATACTTTGTATATTTAAAGATTACAGTAAGAGTGCTGCAATTATGTTTAATATAGCACTCTAACTCTTTATGATTTATGACTCTTTACAGTCAAATTGTGTTTACATTTATTCAAGGATTCCAAAAATTTTATTTGATATCAGATATTTACAGATGACATAAATAAATATAAATTGCCATCTGGAAACAAATCAAAAACTCGACCATGACAGACAAAGTAGCAATGTTTTTTTTTATGACTTATTTAAATTTAAAAATGTCTGCATATATTCTTTATAAACAGATTTGACATTACACATTTATACTAACCCATAAAATTTAAGATAAAATTATTGGAATCAAATCAAAAACAAGTTGTCAAATTTTTATGTTGCATTTAAAACCTCTGAGCTGACAGTTCTTTACTTTAGCCTATTCTTAATTCTTAATAATATTTGTTGCTATTATACCAACTGCAATGACACATGAATCAAAGACAATATACTGTCATTTTTTATTGACCGATGAATATTTGTTAACAGGCTAATGTGTTGATTTTGAACGTCAAAGTGAAAGGAGAATTTACCATTGACAGGAACATCTACCTGATAATTGTTTCCAAGCTGCAATAAACCCCCGGCCCCTACCAGTAAGAGCATGTGCATCATCCAAAACGCTGCGGAATAGACACAGTAAATCTTTTTTGCTTGCTCTGCCTGCCACACAACACATAAAATGTCTCCCTCAAAATGGGCTCTTTGTGTGGTCAAGCGAATATGGCCTGGAGAATGAACCGCAGCGCTGTGACTCTTTTCCTGTTTCCCCCGTCTAAAAGCAGACTGGACTGAAACGAAGACAGAAAAAAAAAAAAGGCCAAACCAAGAATACCGAAAGCAAATCAGGCATAAATATTCAGCTTAAATATGGTCATGTCCCTCCTGGCTTGTCTTACTTGGAGCCAGACAATGATACAAATAAAATCATCAGCCTGTAATGATCCTGTTCCTGAAAATATAAAGGTGTACTGATGCTACACTTTACATCTCAACAATCATACGGCCACAGCTTCACCTTACTTTGACCCTTGTCTTTCACTTTCAGGGTCGTGTCATCTGTTGAACCCTCCGTTGCTTGTCTTGAACTCCATCGTGAGAACCTTTTCACACTACAATAGCAGTGGTAGCGCAGGCTGCCTTTTGGGTGCCCTGTCCTGTGTTGTTGTTGGCTGTTGGAGCAGGTTTTTGGGAGTCAGACAGAGAGCAGGCTAAGGGTCTTTCCCCCCAGTGCGTCCCTGCTGCGGAGAGAGACGAGCACTCGACTCATCGATCACTGTACACCAGGAGGGAGGACAGACGCTGTGGGTGGGACAAGAGAACATAACCGAGACATGTTTAATATGGGAATGTATGAAGCTACGCATGTCGAGAATATGCTATTCCGTAACAAATGAAAGTTAAGCAAGCGTGTGTGGGGTGGGGGGGGTGTAAGTGTGAGTTGTTAAAGGGGGATCCAATCAAATTTGACAGAGGTATGTTTTGGGTGCGCAGAGTAGATGTCTGCATGGGTAAGGGGTCAAGAAGGAATTCATTTGTCTGAAAAGGCCTGATGTAATAAAACATGCGCACAAGCCGCATGTACACCCACGTCTGCACACAAGCCTGTGTTAACACACCAACCTCAGTCACAGAAAACACGCTCTATCAGTCTGTTTGAACAAGAAGCTTGGCTCCATTTAGTTCCCTCAGCAATGACTCCTCAGCAAGAGCTAAAGCATAAAAGAGCAAAGCACATTCACACATGGAGGCCTGATGGATTATGGCTCTCTTGGCCACTGAGGCCTCTCAGCAGGGCTGGCAGACTGAACAGAGACCCCGTGCAGGCCTCGGGGTGAGCCAGAGGGACGAGTAAATACAAAGCTGAAGGAATGAGCCCCATTGTGGGACCGCCTGACCAGCAGTAGGGCCCAACCTGGAGATGATATGGAGCCAAGCATATAACCTAACAGCAGGGAAGCTCCAAGATCATTAAAGGCTTCGCCGTGGCCATTTGATCAGTGTTGAAACCACCGATTGTAAACACTGGACACAGCAAGCTGCTGTGTTTCCCCGTCGTCTGTAAATCAATCTGCGTGTGGGTGGATGAAGGCTATTTTCATTCCAAAAGTCATGTTGTACTGTTACTGAAAAAAAAAAAAAAAATGTTCTGCACAGTATTTGAAGCATGTATCAATCACATAAATCACCTCTTTATATCAAGCCTCTCAGTAATGACCATTTAGCATATTTGACAATACAGAACATCATTCAATGCACTTAATCTATCGTAAAGGCAATGCCAGGAATATAGGATTAAACCTGCATTAATCTCACTTTGGCTAGGGCCAGTGGAAACAAGTTTTGAATATTAGATTAATATACAGTATTATCAGCTTTTATGCAGATCGAACTGCTTAGGTGTATACGATATGAGCGACACCTGTCACATTGTGACATTGCCTTGACCATGTCATCCTATCCACCATTATTTTAAAATTGTGCATTGCTGCAAGACTGTACTATTTTCTTGATGGTGTAAAAGTAGCACAAGAACAGAAGAGTCGCAGAGCAAAGTGACACGAGACATGTAAACCTTTAGTTTATTAATTTATTAGCAACATTAACAACATTAGCCATCCTGAGGTCCAAGCTGAACCAGAAAAGCTAATGGAGTCGTGATGAACCCACACAGCCTAGTCTTTTATTGCTTATGGATTCAATTTGTTTTCATTAGAAGACATTTTACATTGAACAACAACATCAAACAGTGGAGTGAGGATCCTTCAAAAACTCAGTCATTGTAAAAGATATCGAGGTTTAAGATCTCTGCCAGGGGGGTGAATCCATAAAGGGATAACTGGACATTGTGTTCTTACTGGTGGCAAACCTCAGCGGTGTTAAAAACAGATCACTCAGCCAGCATGTTCCCACCACTGGACGTGACGACACGTGTTCTGCCATTAACTGAACATTAACGTGGTTTGTTCCCCCCTTCGCAAATCAGAACCACCTGCCCCCAGGACTGAGGAGTGGCTGGTCCTCTGTTTGGACCTCCTTGGAGAGAGGGAGCGAGAGAGAGAGACTCTTATTTAGACAAACGTCAGGGCTCTAGGGTTTATACATGGAACGCAGAGTTGAGCATGCAGGGAATCTTACCCTTCACACACAGCCTCCTATAACCCTGGACCTTGTCTCCTCCCTTCTGAGCAGAGCCCAATATTTTTTAATTATGAGGAGGAAACTCTTGTTACAAAGGACACTGTCTTTGTCGATCTGCAGGGAGGCTGCGAGGAGTTCTGGGGTCACCCTTCCCCTTTTATTCTCTCTCTATCCTGTGTGTGGGCCGTAGATGTATCGGCTAACATGCCACCCAGAGATTCGGGTCACAGGTGACAGACTACCTTCCCACACCCTAAATGGCACCTGGATCCTGAACGTGACCCCCTTTTTTTTACACACCACGGCGTCCTCGAGCACCCCTATCCTTCAGCTCCTGTCCTGACCAAACAAACCAACTTTAGCAGCAATGTCTGTATTATACTTCCTTGTTCACATGGACGTATTGTAACACTTGTCAATATTAATCAAAATTTTATACAACAAGATTTCGACGTGTCAGAGAGCTTTTTTTTTCCACGCACAGCGTCTTTGCTCCGGTGGTCTCTAACTGACAGGAATTCAGGCAATATTTGTTATCTTTAGGCCCAACAAGTCCATCTGGTTTTGGTTTGGCTCCTCAAGATCGCCCCTGGAGATGTGGATGGAGGGGACAGGGTGAGGTGGTGGAGGGGCAGTTCTCGGAGGATTTTTCTTTTTTCTTTTTTTTCCCCTCCTCTTAAATTGAATTTCTCACCATTGAAACCCGGGCCTCAGACCAGGGATAGAGCGAGGGCTTGTGTTCAGCTTCCAACCCTCGGGCTTCTCAAATACTATCCCAAAAAAGTAAGTCAGAGAGATTGGGAAGAAATCAGTATCACCTGTTTTGCCATAATGATTCGCATGTTCGTAGTAATGGCTATTAGCTGACTCATTTTCTCTCAACCTGTGTTTGTAATGGAAGAATGCATGAACTCTCCCTGAACCGTTCCTGACATGAAACCTTTTGTGTCTGATGAAATGGTGTGTAAAAATAAACAAATAGTAGACTAAACAAAGCTGTCTGCCTTTGTTGGGTACTCAGAATGGAAAGTATTTAAAATTCATTCGAGTGTGTTATATTTAGATTCAAATAATTATAAAAGTATTTGGGTTTCACTTGAATTTATTCTAAAAACCTTAGGTTTTGTTGGGTTTTTTTTATTATATGCTTATATGCTATATCATGTGTTGCTTTTCATTTGGATGTGCGATCTGGTGCAGTGTAAATGTTTGTAATAATTTTGAAAGCCAACCAATATTGACATCAAGTCAATATCATTTTTCATTCTGGTGGCAGCTTTTTCTTCAGATCTATATTTGTATTTTTTTCCCCACTAAATCTGCACTTGAAATACCTCATAAAAAATATATTTATAACACACAATAAATATCAATATAACACTAAAGGAATGGTTATTACTTTGTCCTTTTCACCTTATTTATTGTAGTTTCTTCATGACATGGCTATAATATCGGATATTCTGTGCCGAGTCCTCCAACAGCGTTCCATTTTTAACTGCACTTCTGTTTTTGTCCCCTTTCTAGGAAAAAATACCACAAAAGGAGCCTGAGCTCAATATATTTCAGGTTTTCATATGGATGGAAGACAGTTTGTCTCTGTCATCCATCGCTCTTGTCATTGTCCACTGCATGCTATATAAATCAAAAATGGAGGAAGAATAAAAGTAACCCAAAACTGTGAATTATTTTGTCGGCCCTGACAATTTTATGTCCATGACAGTCTCAAACTACTGGATGTAAAACTGGACAAGTACCGGGTTTCTGTGCTTTTCAGTGGCACAGTTTGCTTTTCTGGTATTTCTGTATAATTAAATACATGTTTCCCATGGTACTCCCCCATAAAGTCTGCACGTATCCCTGACTAACCCTGTGGTTCAGTGAAATAAGACGTTACTGTCATTTAAAGACTCGCGCAGGACGAAGAATAAGGTATACTTTGGGGAAATGTTGCTTGAAATGTACACATGCTCCTCTCCGCGCTGCCATTCACCTCAATTCTTGCCTCCAGCTACCTCAGTAAAAATCTATTATCATATTAAGGGGCTCCTGGAATCAGCTGTTTGTGTGTTTAAGGTTCAAATAGACATCGGCTGCAAATGTTTTTGTTTTTTTTACCAAAATTAGCAACTAAGTTAACTTACAGTATCTTTTACATTGAAAGACTGTACATTGGCTCGGTCCTATGCTCCTGTTTTTAAGAATTTCTTTTTTGTTTTGTTTTCACTTATTTTCTATTAAGCCATCTCTTTACTCCTCACCGATCACATTATGATCTTTAAATAATAGATAAGCATTTAAGAGGAGAGGTTTTCTACTTCAAAATACATAGTTACATAATACACTACATTAACACACAAACAACAATATTGTACCAGAATGCCTGCCAATCCTGGAAATCTAAATTGCAGTCAACTATAAATATTTAAACTTGTTTATTAAACCCCTCAACAGTTCCGTGTGCTTCTGTGCAAAATGTTAAATTAAAAAGAAGAAAAAATGGACCACGAGAAAACAAAAGTCTGGTGACAGTTCCACTTTAATGGAGATTTACACACTACACAACTACATGCTGAATTTGAATTTCCTAACACTCGGTGGGGACAGCTTCTCTCACAGTCAGTCCGTGTTCAACAACATAGAAATCATAAAAACGTAGTAACTAACAATAGTTTATGCACTGAGTTATCATTAAGTAGGTAGTGTATGTAGTGAACCTTCACAGAAGGTATTTCAAAGACAACTTTGAAATGTTGAAAGCGCCTCTAGAGGGATGTGAATACGCAGCCAGAGTGCACTCCAGTGGCATGGCAGCTCAGGCACACAGCACAATAAGATGAATTGTACTAGCAGCGAATATGATATATGATATATGTGTTTAAATAAATAACAGTATAAAGTGCACATATACGACAACTCATGACAACAGCCACACAAACTCTCTCTCGACGCACAGCACAACAAACACCCTCCATAAGCCACGACAACACGTGGATTTCAATCTACAGTTCGCCGTCTATTTACAGCTCGGACACAACATTTCTAAGTGAGGGGGGGAGAAAGGCATCACGAGTTATGACACGTGTCACATCACTTGAATCATGTTGTAGCCTTGGGCAGTTGAGGTATATTTCTAACATTTAAATTCTTGAAATCTATCAGTAGGACATGAAAACAGCAGCAAACAATGGTAGTGTATTAAGTATACACGTATTTGGTTATAGATAAGAGATTGGATAACTGAACGTGAAGTATAAGTAGAATGTGCAAACATAAACACGACGAAAAAGCAACCTCATATATTATTGTAGTGCATTAAAACACCACCATTCATTGAAAACTCATCTCTCTGATTGAATGAAAACTGCTTATTAATGTAACATGATCTTAGTATTTTTCTTTACTTGTTGTTTCTCTCGCTTTACATTGACGATGAGTAAAATAATTCAATATGTAATTGCTTGAAGACTGCTTTGGTACATTTTCTTACATTAACACAACACAGTTTAGGACTTTTCAAAAGAAACGGCACAGGTACATCTACCGAAGTTTAGATTAATACACATGGACAGGAGCGTTGGTCCAAGTGGCCACAGCTGGAGCTGTCACATCAATGTAGTGCCCTAAAACAGAAAATATCAGTATTCAATAAACAAGGATAGTTATTACACTCTATCTAGGAAGGGCCCCTGCTTTGGCACCCTACACAAAATTTGAGACATGCTTCCCCCTTGTGGCTGTTTTTAATATATTCCTGTGAGGGGTTTAGGTAAGTGTAATTTTTATGTCTCAGATGAGAAAAAGGATTTTTGCAAGCAAAATGACCACAAGAACAAAATAAGACACCAACCTCAACTATTTGGCACGAGCACACATGATGATTGCCGTGACCTACACATGGTTTTCTGTGGAAAAGGGACAGTAAACAATAACAATAAGTTAAATAAATGATCTGTTAAAACAACAACTTATTCCATTAATAGAGTTCTGTATCTACAATTTGTTTTTGTTTCTAAAAAAAACTAGCACATGTTACATGCTACATTTTAGAAATGTTCATTTTCTAAAATGAATAAATACACTTAAATAAAGCTGAAAAAGCATTTGCAAACAGAATTCATCCTCTTTATGATAAATAACGGTGTATTCTGTACCTTTGAATGAAGGCGATGATGAAGCCCTGTGCTTGACAACCAAGGATGTCTCAAGGCTTCAGATGCACTCATCCTCCAACTGATGAAGAAGCAACAGTGATGCATGAATATGACGCACAGATAATGAGTATAACTAACATCATCCGATGAACATCTCTGACGAGCACACGGGAACAAAGCAAGACACAAAAACATGACAGATACCTTTTATTTACAATTAGGAGCCTGGAGATGAAATCTTTGGCTTCTTCTGACGTATCCCTGAACTCATGTTCCTCAAAGTTCCACTGACAGGCCAAGATGTTATTCAGAGTCTCATTGTCATCATCGCCGAGGAAGGGGCTGAGACCACTCAGGCTGACGAGAAGACACGTTGATATTAGTCTGCTAAAATCTGCGTCATACATTTGTGTAGGCCTGAGTGTGCGTGTAGTTTACTCACAGCATGTAGGTGATGACGCCGAGGCTCCACATGTCTGTGTTAAATGACGCAAAGTCGTAGTTGATGACTTCTGGGGCGAGAAACTCTGGAGTGCCAAAATTCACTCGCAGTTTCTCCCTGGGTTTATATCTGTGTGTGTGTGTGGGGGGGGACATAACATCAGTGACATTTTACATTAAACTCCAGCAGATGATAAAGGAGAAGCAAAATGCCAGCACTTACATTCTGGCGAGACCAAAGTCGATGATTTTGATCTTGTTTGTGACTCTGCTCACGCACAGAATATTCTCAGGCTGAAATTTACAACAAAATAATGTTGTTGTTTTTTTTTTTTAATGAGTTAAATTAAAATGACAAAAGATTCAAAAAGAGTCATAAAGACAATAGGTCGTCACCTTTAGATCCAGGTGCAAGATGTACATTTTGTGCATGTGCTGCAGGCCCTCACAGATCTGCCTGATGAACATCACGGCGTCCAGCTCCATTAAAGTGTAGTTTTCATCAATGATCCTGTCAAACAGCTCGCCTCCACTAACACTGAGGATCACAACAAACATTTCAGTATTCACAACGATTCAAACACAAACAATTGAATATAATTGCTGAATATAATCTGTGGTGGACCCCTAGAGCCACCCATTTCATGTAATTAAAATGGTCCTTTTCTCTGACTTGAGTGGTAAGTTTATGTTCACAAATCAATAAACGAATGTGCTGGAAATATAAAAGAAAAGAGCATACAATTCAAGAACAAGGATGATGTCATTCCTTGACTCGTAAGCTGCATAGAGCTGGATCAGGTTGGCATGGTCCAGATTATTCATGACCTGGATCTCATTCTTCACCATTTCCTGCAAGAAGCACAAGTGCAGACAGACGGGTCAATACATACAAATGCAGACAAACGCAGGCCAATGTCACACGCACACACACACGATCAGAGTTGTCAGCTGTTCTCGACTATGAAACAATGCATCTTCTCTTCTAGGTCAAACACTTCTCACTTAGGTGAGAAGTATTCCCTTTGCTTCTGTTCCAAGTGTAGCCTTGTAGTGAAGTAAAAAATTGTAACCGAGCCCACACCGTGCTTTTTATATCACGAGGAGCATGCAGGGCTCTAACTGCAGTTATTAAAATACATCTAATTAATTACAGTCGCCATGTATGTTGGATGCTGTACCTTCTCCTTCTGACTCCTGACTTTAATGACCTTGGCTGCGAAAGTGAGACCGGATGAGTTTTCAACACATTTATGCACCTGGCCGAAACGACCCCTTGAAGATGAATGAAGGAAGAAGAAAAACAGTTTTCCAGGGTTGCCAACAGATATTTGTAAACGAGGACAAGAGACAGTCTTTTAATGTGTTTTTCCCATGAGAAATCAAAAACAGGTCTTGCTTCAGACAAGGATGCTTAATCTGTTTTTTTCATTAAATACGAGCTGGACTCTGCCTCCTCTTTGAAGACTTGGATTAACACTTAGCGATTAGCTCCCAGCTGGCACCAGGGATACTGTTTCACATACCATCCTGTCCTGAAGTAAAAATAACTGTTGTGACTCTGAAGTTATGAACCAGGGGAGAGAAGAGGGGAGCAGACAAGGGGGGGGAGGAGGTTATGCAATCAGGCTCTATGGGAATTAAAACTCTCTCTCACTGTCTTTGATGTGTTGTTGATCAAATAGACACAGTAGGTGGATTCATTTCCTTTTTTTTTTACTTTCTTTTATGCGATATGCAGAAGCACAATGCTCACCCGCCCAGTATGTCTTGCCAGCTTATGGTGTAGAAGTTGCTGATCTGATTAGGCTTGGCCGACACAATGCGGTGATTGAAAGGAGCCCCTAGAGGAGGAGCGATGTCTGAAGTGCGATGGGGGACAAGAGAATAGATAAGAATCTCTTTTACTGGGTTACAAGGAATGTGCGAACACGGGAGCTTCATTCATGATCAGATATGCTGGGGTGCTTGAAAGGGTCCATGGCTGCCATAATCAAGTTAGCACTTTGTATACTAATGTGCTATGATAAACACAATTGCTGTATCAATATTACAGAGGGGCATATCTCAGTGCCAGGCAACCTTCACACTTTACACTACCATGTTGTACCAAGTTAGATGAGTAAACTATGTGTATGGTGACACAATGTCTACACTATTACTTTGGCAGCCCTGGACTGTAATTTGATTTACTTTTTACTTAATATACACAAAACAAAATGTTAATATCAACTGATATACACATCAGTAGGTCTTAATTCAAATTACTGTAGTGTCTTTAAATGTCTCCATAACAAAAACCTTATAGAAAAAAAGTTGATATTATTGATAGCTTAACTTCCTAGTCCCGACGTACCTATAAAGTAGCGCTCAACATTGCCATCTTCCTCCTTTTCTGCATCATTGTCCTCCGTCTCCATCTCCAACTTTTGCTTGAGGTTAAACTGGTATTCAACTTCATCCGACTTGAACACGGCCAAGCCCGCAGACTCAAGCTTTGGGTCATTCTCTTCCTCGTCTTCTTTCGTCTCCTTCACCTTCTCGTGGCCTGCTGTGTATTCCTCCACGACAAAGTGTTCCTCGGTCACAAAGGACTTGGCAGTTGTGCTGCTGCTCTCCTCTACCTGGTCTTGCTCAGCTGGGGAGGTGTCAGGCCTGAAACAAGATGAATGGTGAACTGGTGCCATCAGGTAGTTTGTAAGAGACAAGGAAAAGCAGCATGTCTCACATTTATGAATTTACAAACAAAATGCATTTTCAATACAGATTTATGTTCATTTTCTGTTAATGGACCTGTTGATCTTGAGTGAGACTACCTTGCAGGAGTTGGTTCTTTTGTATCTTTTTTTGTGTCAAGGGGAGCAGGTATCTCTGGGGGTTTAGCTACTTCTTCTGCAGCAGGAGCTTCCTCTTCCTTTGTTTTCTCTGGGACTTTGAGCTTTTTCTCTTCCTTCTCCTTCTCAGCATCCTCCTTATCAAGCTTAGGCTCCTGCTCTGCAACCACTGGCTCTCCCTCAGGAATGGTTGTCTGTGCTTCCTCTTTAATAGACGCCTTAACAACCTCGTGGTTCTTCTCAACCGCCTGGGAATCTTCATACTGGTGGTCCACCAACTTGCAAGCAGAAGACTCAAGCTGCTGATCTGTGGGGGGAACTGCAGCCTCCACATCCAGGCTTCCAGCAGTGAGCTGGTGAGCTGTTTTCTCTGAGTTTTCCCAATTTAGTTTCTGGACCTCTTGACGAAGCAAAACCTGCTTCTTCAGCGAGATGTTATCTACAAAAAAAAAAAAAAAAAAGACAAAAGACAATTGTTCCCTTTTACAACCTGATAAATATTTATCATAGCTTTCTGTCAATATTCAAGACTGAATATGTATTTGTGAAAGGTTGTAACGTGTGAGGTTGTAAGTGTGAGGCTGCCAAATTCTTTGCTCTGACATTTTGACATATCTCATGCCATAGATGCATGTTTTTATGTTCAATAATAAATAATAATAATTATCATTATTATTATTATTATTATTATTATTATTATTATTATTATTATGATAAAGCAGTTACGGAATATTTTAGTTCTCAGTACCTGTTGTGTCTGGTGGCTTCATCCTCTTCTGAGCTTTTTGACTTTTGGGGCTCAGACAAGGCTTCTCTACCCCGTCACTGCTTTTATGGTCTTTCATCTATGACAAAAAAATAAATAAATAAGCTATGCAAAAAAATGTCATATTGTCACGGATACAGCCCAACAACACAATTTACAGTCTTTTAAGATAGAAACAATAAGAACAAGGTAAGAAGAGAAATGCAAAACCACATAATCAACAACATACACAAAGTTTCTACAGTCTAAAAGTACAATAAACGTACAAAGTATCCACATTTGCGGGAGGCGAGGAAATGCTTTGGTCCGTGGAGCGTTATCTTGTGAGAAGGCTGTGGAGCACTGGGCTCACATGCAGAAGTTATCTGTTGGTTCCCTTTACTGGTTTTGTTAGAGGTAGTTTTCTAGTAAAAAAACAAAAAAAGGACAATATACAATGCTTAGTAGGTTTAGATGCACACATGGAATGGAGTAAATATCACATGTTACGTATGAATTGCAACAAATAAGATGAAGTTAAGGTCACACAACATAAATTAATCAAAACTTTAAAAAGAATATATATATTTCAATACAATTACAGTAAAAACATGATTTAATAAAGTTAGAATCATAGTGCCCCTCAAAAATGAATACATTTTAGAGATTATAGCACATTTATTGCACATGCACACACTCAACTCGTAAGACATGTCTTTGATTATTCATGGCACATGGATGGACAGCAGCAGTGTAGTGAATTTATAGCTTATCACTTGTCGCACTCAGCAATGGTATGCAATGCTGACCCTGAGCGGAAAATATTACAAGCAACCGTAGGCCGTTGTTCAAATTTCTCAGCTGAGGAAATGCACTTAACACTTTCAGATCAGGTCAGCATGGATGGAAAAACCTGTCTTGAACCACAGGCTCTCTCACATTTGTTCTCTAAAGGGTGTTGTGGGATAAACAACACAGGAGTGCAGTGTTTCCCCAGTGACAGCAGTGTGTTTAGGAGTTCAAATCTCTGATTGGGGAGAGGGGAAAGTGTGTGGAGGCCACAGTAACTGACAGAAATGTCACACCTCTGTATGTGGCAGAAGATGAAATGACCACCTGACAAGCGCTCTGACGACGACAGAAATTCTCTGAAATTGGATGCACACTGAAGCAATCAGATTGGTATGAGGTCATTAGTCGTCGGAATTAACTTTGTGATAGAAACCTTTAATTATCCTGAATTTAGTGAGTGGTATTTTTGATTTAATTTGGACAAAAAAAAGAAAGTGACTGTCTGACGTACAGTCAGTATTTTCTCAAGTGTGTGATAACGTTAGCACATGACATCACAATCACTCAGGTTTGCTATTTGCTTGTAGATCATAGAAGAAAAGTGATATGACTCTACAGCAACACAAGTGATAAGAGTGTGGTGATGTCTGCAAGTGCAACACATGCCGCTGATGTCAAGCAGCACTTACTGACCTTTATTACAGGGCCACGATATTGTCTTACAATTAGATAATCAAAACCAATCCACAGATTTGATTTTTGGCGGTCAAAGGTTGGTGATTTTTAAGTTTTAAAATGTTAATGTTAGTGACTTAACCTGTCCGGGCAAATAAGCTGAAAAAAACCTATAACTTTGGAAATAAAATTAAACATTTCAGTCTGCGTCAGGACTAAGATCATATTTGCAAAAGTGCATATTCACGTTTTTTTTTCCAAGAACTGCATGCCATGTTAAATGCAGACTTTTACGAGCACCTTTAAGTCGGAATTACTTTGACAGCAATATCAGCAGGAATCCCAATGAAATTTTATGAAGAGCTATTTTGTGCTGCAGTTTACATAGAATTGCATTGCATGTGGGCTAATACCCACTTTACAGCTGCTGAAAATAATAAAGTGAACTGGCATAAACAGGTAAAAGACAAACAGTTTAATTGAGTCCATGAGCGAAACAAACTGCTAAAGCAAGAAAAGGAGAAACATTGACACATCACTATTTGTTGACACCTAACTCCTCGAAGCTGAAGGGGTCGAATCCCTTTTGGAACACAAACACTATAGCAGCCCCCGATCCAAAAACAGCATTTCTAAACTGGGCCACTCACATTTCACCACTGGCCTCACACTAGCCCTCTCGTGCCCTGCCGGGAGGTCCCACAGTGAGGCTCATGCCAGCATGGTCACATTGCATTCAGCATGGAAAGAGATCCAACAAGTACAAATGAAATAATGGCTTCATATACAGTAAGATACGAGTGACACATTTATTGCTGTAATGCAATGAATGAAGTAAATGGCACAACACAATAAAAAAAAAATGTTGTTATTCTCTTCGCCTTCAGCACTTGTGTAAACATACCAATGCCCAGACACTACCCGTTACGCCTGCCCATTAAATGAATAATTTAGCAGACAGACCAAGTCACATTCTGAGGCATGCGGAGTGTTAATGGTCAGCCTTGCTGCTATGATCATTTTCACATGTTCTGCCAAGACCAACAAGATCCTGGAAAGATCTAAGACACTGAAGTCAGCAGGGCAGAAATTATAGTATCTCTTACATAACTGACAAGGATGGGACATTATGTCCATACTGATGTGCTGCAACACTTTAGAAATGTATAATTCAAATTTTTAAAATCCATTCTTCAGAATCACATCAAGACAAACAACTTTGACTCCTAATCTCACCTTGTCCTGTCTCTTGGTTATTGTGTCTGCAGACGATTTCCGCTTGATAGCTTGCTTTCCTTTGTTGTCTTTGGGTTTGGAGACCTTCCGAGAAGTCGGACCTTTGAGTATCAGCTCCATAATCTTTGAACTCTTCACTGTCTCCCCGATGAAGCCGATCACCTGCTGCATGCTGAGGACCAGCTTTTCCATCCCTTCAAGCTTCTGAGCCTGCTGCTCAGACCGCTGGTTCACTGCCGACATAATGGTGCTCATCTCCTGGCAGATCTTCTTCACTTCTCGCCCCATCACCTGGGTCTGGCTCATAACTCTGGGCGGCAAATGGATCTCCTCCTTGTCAACCTTCAGATTCTCCATATCCTTTTCAATGTCATCAATGTCATGGGACATCCCGTCCAGTCTGTAGAGCACCTTCTCCTGAATGTGGATGAGCTTGTCCATTTTGCTGCTCAGCGACTCGATCCGATTCTGCATGAAGTCCAAGCTTTCGCCCTTGTCATTTCCGACTGTGTTTGTTATCGAGGCACTCATGGCTGCCGTTGATATGAATGTCACGTTAAGACACCAACTTCTGACAAATATAGGACAAGCAATGTCCTCGACAAAGATGAAAAGACTTTTTCAAAAATCGTAGCCAGCTCTACCTTTCAGTGCTCCAAGCTGATGAAAATATATATAAAAAAAGAAAATATGACCAAAAAAAAATACAAAGAAATTTAACAGGAAAAGATTCAAAATTGCAAGATTTTAAGTTAATTGAAAAAGAAAGAAATAGTCAAAATGGAAAGAGCTTTGGTTAATATCAAGTAATAATATAAATATCTATTTATAAAAAAAGAAATCTATTTCTCTCAAACGTTGTCCCTTGCCTGCTTCTGTCCACAGTAGAAATGGTATTAGGAGTGAAGTGAGCCGGTGTCCCTAAATGTAAATGGACAGCCTACGTCAGCAAGGGTCAAGTGTGTTGGGGGAGGGGGCTTGGCAATGCTTTCGGCTATGAGGTATTTGAGAGCCTTTAAGTGTTAAGCCCACCAGCGTCACTCACCTGCTGGGTGTTAAAATGGTCACTGTACATAGTACTTATTCAGCGTGTAAGACGAAGTGAGACAATGGTCATTAAATTTCTACAGTTGTTTTTCCTTTTCAAATGACGTTCACTGTAACAGGTGGTAATCCCTGTTCCACGTTCTTGAGTGGACTGCACAGGTGTCCAAAAAAGGAGAAGGGTAAATTCACAGGCGAATTTTGAGATAAACTCAAAATAGAAGCTATGTGTTGACAATTTAAAATAAATGATTCACATGACTGTGACTAAAAGGAACAGGCTGCTGATTATTTGGCGCAACAGTATATATATATGTTGCAATGCAAATTCCCTCCTTATCTATTGCCAGTAACGTGCACCTATTAACAGGGGAAATGTGAGGACACCTGTGGTTTCTGGGGCTCTCCTGCTGAAAGACGAGATGAGTGACACGAATTATTTCTACGATGCCTTCTCACTGACAAAAACATCCACTGATAACCTCCCTTTAGATAGAAAAGGGGGTCAATTTTAACTTTGCTGGTGAAATACGATCATAATATGCCTTCCAAGTCAATCATTTCCAGGGAAATGGTGTATGTTCATGTTACGTCACAGGGGCTGCCGTCCACGTTATTCAAAGTTTAAATAACTACAGGCTGCAACACACTCGCTGCTGGTCAATCAAGTCATTTCCGGACAAGCGTGCCTCTGCACGCTTCCCACTCATTTCGGCCCCTTTAAATTCACAGAGTGGAAAAAGGGATCCAGCATTGCTCAAGCCACCATGAAATACTTTTGACAACAGAAGCACAGAACGCAAAATGAGCCCCGGTGACCCCAGCCAAACTCGCCTCACCCGGGTTGTTCAAGCCAAACTCTGGGCTCATGGCTAAAACTGGGTTCTGAGAAGTTGGCAGATAGCGTGGAGCTGAGCAAGGAAGTGGTGTAAGGAAAGGAGTTTTTCTTGCCAGCTCATGTTTCATGGTAAGTCTTCACACCGTGTTCATATCGCTTTCTGTCTTGCAAAAACCAAACTGCATTGTGAAAAAGCCTGGAGTCATTATCTTACATTGGTAAAGGTTGTAAGAGCAGATTGACCTGTAGTTTTATTTCCGTGTAAGGTGGCCACAGCGGAAAGAACAAGTGACTCTGACGGGGCAGAAACAGATGGGAGTGGAATCAACTATCAATCAGTAAGGGAAAGACCAGGACAAGCACACCTGTCTCTGGATGCCAACAGACGACAGACATCGTGTGTCATTTGCAGCCTGCTGTGTCAATGGATACGTGTCCTGGTGTGCATGGGACATGAGGTGGTCCAATGTTAAGTGTTTCTTAATGAATGTTTAAAGAGAGAAAAATAAATTAGAGCCTTTATTTTCGCTGCACATCAAAGGCTACCATGCCTGACTGACGACACAGTTGCATTCAAATGTGTCTTGCGCTACTTAGAGGTAGAGGGAGGTTATTATACCTTGGTGGTGGATATAAACAGACCTTTAGCTTGTGGAGAAAATATGAAGTTGTGAACATAACAGTAACGTGACCAGTCCTCTCTCATGTTCCCATGCTCTCACACAGCCCGAACCCACCAGTCTTGCCAAATGGTGCACGATAAGACTGATAACCTAATTGTCAAAGCAAAATTTAATATGTGCATAATTAAGCACAATGGCAACCGCACAAATGCTCAAAAAGTCTGTGTAAAATACCATCAGTAATAATGTGTGTGTTCCAGGTATTTTTTGGGGATGTAAATCTGTATGCACATCCATCTACAGTGAATGTAAAGGTAAACTGATATACAGCACAAGTCAAAGAAATGCTCATTATAACGGCACATGTCGTTTATTTGTTAGTTTGTTTGTTGAAAACCAGAAACTATTTCATATTGCTTGAAAATAATACCTCAAAACTATTATTTGACTATTAAACAAGATGAAATGAATTATTAATTTAGTTATTATTGCAGTTTTAAGTAATGTTAATGTAAGTCGATAGATGAACTGATTATAACAATGAGGCAAAATATTCAGTACATGTAGTGTGACCTTTGTGGCCCTCATTTTTTTTTTTTTGCATTTTTGTTCAAACAACCTAGCTGAGATGAACTGAGCGGCACTTCGCTGACAGAGAACACAATGTCCTGCAGGATCTGGATCTGTGTGGCGTGGCTACTGTCCAGTCACCTCTCCAGTCTCCACTCACACAACACACAGCCTGCCAGCGCTGGCTATACTTTCCCTCGGAAACTTGTGGGCTTAAATGTGTGTGGCAGCCATGAAACTCGAGTCCCCGTGCAAATGTCCAAGACATCTCTCCTGTTCTTTCCCTGTCATCTCAGCTTTTCTCTTGGCATGTAAAAACATTTTGCTGCTGCACTTCGAAACACTTTTCGGCTTTGTTTTTACAGGCTATACAAGTACATTAGATTATGTTGTGCTGATTCAGTTCCTGGAATGAGCCAACGCAGTCAAACACGTCTCTCTGTCTAGAAATATCCAAACAGGAGATTCCATGTGGAGGACATTTAGGAGTATGTATTTTTAATTGGTACAAATGTATATCTACAGTATATACAATTACTGTCAGTTTTGATTGTTTTTGAGTCCATCATGGTATTTTATAACTTAGTTTACAATCACAGATGACAAATAAAATCTATATTAGGTGTAATTTGCAGCTACTACAACAATTATTTTCAGTGATTAATCACTAACTGATCAATTACTGAAGAGATAAAAATACATAAATATCCTTACTTAATTTTGGCCTAAGACCCCTGAAGATATTGTACTCTCCCTTGTATCACTATAGAAATATACAAAGCAATTTACATTGAAAATATTATAACTTGACTTTGTGAATTCAAAAAAAGAGGCCTAGTCACATACTTGAGGATCTCCTTTGGTTAATGTCAGTGTGGATCTCTAAATACCAAGAGAGGAATGGAAACAAGAGAGGGTGAGAGGGGTTTCAGCTTGTCACTGACGCATACTATCACAGTATTACAGATAACTCGAGAATGTCTGTATTTATAATAACTGTGCAGCGGGATTCTCACTGTATAAATACACATTTTATGATTTAAAACTGGTAAAGTGATGACAGCTTGCATCTTATGCATATAAGAAAAAAACCAACCCATGAAATTGGGTTATTTAAGTTATATTATTCATACATAATATATATATATATATATATATATATATATATATATATATATATATATATATATATATATATATATATATATATGTATTTATACATATACATATATATATATATATACATATACATATATACATATAATAAACATTTCTGTGATCACAATCTCTGAGAAGTTATGGTATTTCTCCATTTCTCTTAACTTAAATGAATTAACTGTAACAGTGATGTCACAATGTTGCATCACAGCAGCCAAGCAAAAATATTTAGGCACTAGATGGCAGCAAAAGAGGGATATTGAGCCATCAGTAGTGTGTCTGTGTCATGCTCTACCAGTATGTCTTTACAGCTGGTCTTCTAATCATACCCCCTCATAAACACAACCAACACATGCATCATACAGTAACTCCTCATGTCACCTTTCACAGATACACTGAGAACTACATGACTGTCAGAAGGACAGTCCCCTTGTAGTGGGATGACTAATCGAATGATACATTTTGTTAGAGGATAGCGTAGTGAGTATAACGTATGCATTTATTGCACAAATAAATGTACTTTGAAGGCAACACAAATCTGACTTCATATGCAGATTATGCAAATAAATGCTAATTAAGCTCTTCAGTAAATAATGAGACAAGCTTGTTGTCTAAGAGTCATGTAATTATACCACTATAATTTAAGAAGAAAGTAATTTATTGTACCTCTGACAAGGAAAAGGCACATAATTCAAGCAATTACTGTGCATCTGTAATAAATCATGTATTTGCGGCTACTGGCCTACTGTACCTAAAAAGAGTATTAATAAGAAAGAAAGTAATTAGAGGTGACATTAAAATGTAATAGATCACTGTAGAAATTCATTATGCAATCTAAAAAACAATCAATCATATATAATTCAAATTATGAGCAGCATTTGAAATACAACCTTTGACATCAGTCTCTGATGGCAGCAGATGCATCTCATAAATTAAGCTTTGGATTAGAGAAAACACGGAAAACGATATACAGAGCACCCAAAAGCGCTAATATGTCAACGATTATGTCTTCAGCCTCACAGGAGCATAATATAATGATGTACCTTAAATCAGTAAATCTGCTGTCATCCTCTAATTGTTAGCAATATGATGTATGTATATTATGTATAGTCACACTTGTTTGCAATGTTTACAAATGATGATCAATATGAAATATTCCAACCTAGATGTGATAATCACATGTAAATGGTAACACTACTTGTTGATGTTGAGTTTGTAAGACAGTTGATGTTTTTGTCTTTCTATTAACAGCTTTTGAAGCAATATCATCGTGAAGACAGTATATGCAGGTGTGATCTATGAAAAAGTCCTGACACACATGGGCTGCTAATCAATAACTTCTTCTAATCTTTATCCAGCAATTCACTGAAACAAATTGTGCACAGAGGTATTATTTTGTGGTCCATAAAAAATGTAATATGTAAATAAAAATGGGAAATTAATAAATCGTGTGTTGCTATAAGATTATGTTATTCGTTATTTTTGGAAATCAAACATGTGATCCTTAGCTAATGCTGTTATGAGTAAAATACTTCAAGTCAAACTTGTGTATACTGTATACCTGAAAGGCAGGTGGAGAAGATGCTCTGTACCTCGTCCTGTTGCAGAGTAAATCACACAGCCGCTGCCAGAGGTAGGAGGCAACCAAACACACGCCGCTGACAAGCCAAATGTCCAAGCCAGTGACGGACCTCTCCATGGCTTTCACTTTATTCCTCATCCTTCGTCTATGGTCTTGGTTTTCCTATCTTTGACTACAAAGGGTCTCTTGGAAGTAAGGGTGAGGAGTTCCGAGTAGAAGGTGCGAGGAGATGACAGCTTCTTCTTAAGGTACAAGGACTGCTCAAACATATAGAGTATACTATGCTATCCTTTGCAGCCTCTGTTAATGCTGTTAACTCCCTAGTGCAGAGGACAGACAGTTTGTCCTTGTGACAAAAGAGTGACAGGTGCCAGCATAGAGTGTCAGCGAAACATGCCCTATGACATTCTGTCTATCCTCCCATTTGCACTAACGAGCATGTCTCCTATGTTCTCTTCTCCCACATTCATCTTTGTGAATAAATGATTTGAGTCAAAGTCAAAATTATTCTTTGACAAGGCCCTGACATTGAAATTGTAAAATAATTGTAATGCAGAGTTTAGTCTTCCTGTCACCACATACACTTGGACGTGGTGTTAATAAATAGCCTGCACCTATTAGATTACTGCTGCAAATGTCACCCTAACTATCATGGGGCTTAAACTGGGGGTCTTGGCATTGGCAATTGTATATGAGCTTTTATTGTTTGGAAACCAAAATCACACTATTTTGCTTCTGATATGTGAAATGTGGCTGTGTTTAACAAGTGTATGTGGCTCGCTGTCCATAAAAACCTCCCACAATTAATTTGTTTATTTTCTCTTTTTCTTTATGAGCAGCTCACTGGACCGTCTCCAGCCTCTTCTCCCTTCACCACTGGCACTGCCATATGCAGAATTGTGCTCCTACTGCTCATTTGAAATTGCTGTAAAACTGGTCTTGCATGATTGTGGTCTTGCATGTCTCATGTCAAAAACAGCTCAACTTTGAGATGTAATAAAAACAAAACTTTCCATTATGTTCTGAACAGGTCTGAACCCTAATCAGAACCAGTTCACAGACGTTTATTTACTGTACAGTTTTAGACACATTTCAAGTTAAATGTCCCATATTATTTATATATCTTAACTAATATTCCACAAATATTTTATTGTCAAACACAAATTAGTATTATTCAAGTGTGTTTTACCACAAATGCCATGGACCGGAAATGTCCCCGTGTCGGACCGCCCCGTCAGTACGTGAACGCACACCGACAGGAAGTGAATCAAAGAGTGTGTGTTATATTAAGAAAGAGAAAAAAACTGCATACATGTACATATTATTTAGATGAACTCAATTCATATGTCGTAAAAAGGGTAAGTCACGATTGGGTATAACGTTAAAACAAAAAACGGTAATGTTTTGGTCACGTGATTAGGTGAACAGTTTCGCGGGTATTCAACATGGCGCAGGACATGGAGACGATAGCCTCAACAGCAGACTCGGTGCAATGTCCCGTTTGTTCTGAAAAGTTTAAGCCTTCCACAATAAACGGACACCTGGACGTGTGTCTGCTGAAAGACGAGGCGGACAGCAGCCACTTTGCCAAAGATGACAGCGGACCTCCTCTAAAGAAACTGCGGGTCAGTGGAGAGGCTGAGTCGCACAGCAGCCCCGGTGCAAACAGACCTGAGGCAGCAGGTAAAGTCGCTGCTCCACCTGCTGCCATGTTTTCTCTGTTTCACAACAACAAGAGCAAATTGTCGGAACAAAGTGAACGGCATAGTTTGATTACTAATAAACAAAGCACTGTCAGTGGTGTCATTAAGGGGGTTAAACGTGGTGTAGACCTGATGAGTGAGGATGAACCTGGACCAACAGGACTGACAGAGAACGTGAGAAGCCAAACACCTGTGTCCTCCAGCGGACATACACTGTCTGCGAAGACATCGCGTGGTTTATCGCCACGGATGCTGCTGACGACGAACAAACCTTTAGCGGAGACACTGCGACCAAACACACTGGAGGAATACTTTGGTCAAAGTAAAGTCATAGGACAACACACACTCATCCGGTCTCTGCTGGACTCGCAGGAGATACCATCTCTGATACTGTGGGGGCCGCCGGGATGTGGGAAGGTGAGACAGCTGAGAGAGGAAAGTGCATCATCCTCTGTGATCATGGAGTGTGATCATCTCTCTTCTGGTTCAACACAGCATTCATTATTAATGCTATAATGTACCCATCATATCTATCTGTTCACCAATTCTTAACTCAAACACACTTATTTCCTTGCATTATGGTAATTATTTGACTATACTATAGCAATCACATACTAATGATGAGGTTGAGGTTGATTATTATTGTACTGCCGCTATACCTTAACTTGCTACTACTACTACTAGAACTACAGTATTTTTCTCTTAAATAATTGATCTGTCATATGTTTTTATTATTCAACTTATCTTTGGTCTTTTGCTATCATAGAGCCATATTCCCAGAGTCCCTACTGTCTAAAAAGATATTAAATGAAAAGCAACAATTCTCTGCTTGAATAACATTTGAGGTTGTTGTTTTCATCTAAACGACAACTGCAAGTGTTGCTGATTATTGTTATTTTGTTATTTTATTTTGTAATCGTCATCTTCTCTTTGTCAGACCTGAATATAGCATGGTAATGACTTCTTAAGTATGACGGGCTGCTTGCAGGGATTGTCACACAGTGACTTGTCATACTTGGACTTCATCAACATGCTTTACTCATACTTCTGTGAGTCCCTCTGTCAGTTGTCTAACAGTGTTCAGGTTTCACCATTGATTTGTTATTTATGTAGTTAGACTAACAGTGAAGACAAGATTTATTGGCGCTTTCCAAGCATGGTGCATAATGTGCCATGGAACTAATTACTGATTGTATGACTCAAACCCTGGAGATTGGATATATGTGTACGTCTCCATTAAGATCCTATTTTTATAAGCAGATACTGTTTCCATATTCCACATTTGTTGGTGTTGGTCTCATAGGTTTTAATCAAATCACTTTGAATGTGTTGTGTTTTCTTTTAGACCACCCTCGCCCACATTATTGCCAGTACCAGTAAGAAGAATGGCACAGCTCGTTTTGTCACTCTGTCGGCAACCAGTGCGTCCATCAGTGATGTACGAGAGGTGATCAAACAGGCGCAGAATGAGCTCCGACTGTGCAAGAGGAAGACCATCTTGTTCATTGATGAAATCCACCGCTTCAACAAATCCCAACAGGTGGCGCACTGAGCCAGTTCACTGTAAAATACCCTTAATGAAGCACATGTTAATATATAATTTAATCAGTGAATTGCACTAGATGCTAAAATGTCTAAGTATCCTCCATGTCCTATCAATACTGAGTAATATGAGGGCTCTCCATCAGTATGTACTTAATCTTGATATTGTCCCTCTTTACATCTAGGACACTTTCCTTCCTCATGTGGAGTGCGGAACAGTCACACTGATCGGAGCAACTACTGAGAACCCGTCCTTCCAGGTGAACGCTGCCCTGCTGAGCAGGTGCAGGGTGCTGGTTCTGGAGAAGCTCTCCGTGGAGGCGATGGGCTCAATCCTGGACAGAGCAGTGGATTCGCTCGGTATCAGAGTCCTGGGACGAGAGCAAGAAAATTTCAAAGATCAAGACCAAACAGATGGACATGAGTAAGTATCCCTCTGTTGGCCGAGGTCTAGGTGTCACCAGATGATATTCTGGTTTTGTTTGACATGTTGACAGGAAAGAATTTGGCAGACGGCTGTTAACTTTTTTGTGAAGGTCACATTTGATGGTGATCAGAGATATTCAGTTTGCCACTTTTATACAATGCAAATCACCATGTTAACTAATAATAAATGTAGTCATTGAAAGTCAAAGCATGCAACCAATTTTTTAACTATACAACTCTTCAGAAAAAATAAGTCGTTGTGCATGATCCATTTTTTATCGAGAAATTGAATCACTTTCCATCTAATGTATTACAACAGTTTGAAAGATATGTGTGAATACATTTCACATGTTCACCGTTATACCCAAAAACAAGCCGAAATCTGAGTATACATTTATTTCTCTATCAGGTACAATATGATGACTCATATTCACATTGTGGCCAAATTTGTCCTCACTTCAGTAAAATATTGGGTCTTTATTTTGTATGTTTCTTTCTCTTTTCTAAGGCCAAAGATTTCTATCGAGCAAAATGCTTTGGACACCATAGCTTACCTCTGTGATGGTGATGCAAGAGCAGGACTCAATAGTCTGCAACTTGCTGTACAGGCTCAGTTGAACTTGCCTCGGTCAAGCCTGACGGCACAAAGCAATTCCCCTCAAGAAATAGTGGTGAAGGAGGTGCATGTAAAGGAAGGTCTTCAGAGGTCCCACATTCTCTATGATAAAGCTGGTAAGCCCAAATGTATCCATCATTTCAGTATAGTTACTTACCAAAATAACGCCAGTGTTTTTCTGTGGTTATAATTGTAATAAGACAAGCAATGGCCCTGATGTCAGATCTGAACAATACACATCGCTATATAATTATGTAGATTTTGCTGCCCTAGTCGTCTTTTTCTGGTCGACCATTCATTCTCATCTTTGTCTCTTTCTATTCTGTGTGCAGCTGAGCTTAAATGTCTTATATTACCTACCCACTAGTAGGCTGTGACATGTATACAATTATAAAATAAGGTAATGGTTATAACTGTGTTTGTTGCCGTGCTTAAGGTTTTTCTTGTATGTGTATTTTTGAATGGCAAGGGAGGGAGTTTTGGGAAAGCCATTTTTGGTTTCCCATGTCACCCCCATTAAAGGGCTTAGAAATGGGTTAAGGCTCGGGTAAGGGTTAGGCATTTAGTTGTGATGTTTAAGGTTAGGGAATGCAATATGTCTATGAGTGTCTTCAGTAAGAATGCTGTGTGAGAGTGTGTGTGTATGAGAGAGAGAGAGAATAACTGTCCACACTATCCTGTTACATAACACTCAGTTGTCCCAGGAAATGGAGATTTACTGTTCCCTGGTTCACAGAGTGATGAAACTGCACCTCATTTTGACTGATGAGCCATGGTTTTATATAGTCAGCAGAGTAATCTGTCTTTCACATGTTGATTTACTTGTATGTGTCTGTGTTTCTCAAAGGTGAGGAGCATTACAACTGTGTCTCGGCGTTGCACAAGTCGATGAGAGGCTCGCATGAGAACGCCTCTCTGTACTGGCTGGGACGCATGCTGGAGGGCGGTGAAGATCCCCTCTATGTGGCCCGCAGATTGGTCCGCTTTGCCAGCGAGGATGTTGGTATGTGTAATTACAGTATCACATCATCACAGGTGTTGTGCAATTCTGCAATATGTTTGGATGTCCTGTATGGTTAGAATTATATTTTGCTGATGGTATTTCAGCCTTGCATGGCTCCTGGTTACATCCCTAATGCTGCGGTTCACTTTGAGCCTCAGTAAAGACTATGTTCTACACACAAGAGCCTCTTGTTTGTCCCTAAATCTCAGCTCATAACTAAAGATTACTGTGTGCTTTTGTAGTGAAATCCTTCACTCGTGGAACCTGCCACGATTCCACAGGCATGTCTTTTAAATGTTTTAATTCTTTTAATTTAATAGAGACATCCACTTAAAAAGTATTTTAATGTTTTAAAATGTACATATATTATTCCACTCTCCTATTAATCTATCAGGTGAAGAACAGTACAAATGCAATTATATATATTTCTTTTTGTTTTGTAAAAAGAATTATATTTATGTTCCCTTTAAATAAGCTGGAGAATTTTAAGACCTTTGTTGTTGTTGAATTGGCATCATGTGGGTCTTTAAAATTTTAAAGTGAATACAGGAAAAAATTTTTTGCTGCAATGCAAACAGAGTTCTTGTTGATAAAGTTTGACTACAGAAAATAAAAAGTCTGATTGGACCTCCTCCTTCTCATCTCTCTCTCAGGTATGGCAGATCCCGCCGCTCTTCCTCAGGCTGTGTCTGCCTTCCAGGCCTGTCACTTCATTGGGATGCCTGAGTGTGAGGTACGCTGAGGCGTCCCGTCAGTAATGGTTTTGAACTTCCGTGACCTGCTTGAACCATTTACTCATTTGCTACTCAACAGGTGATCCTGGCTCAGTGCGTGGTGTACCTGGCCCGAGCACCAAAGTCTGTGGATATCTACAAGGCCTATGCTAACGTAAAGATTTGTCTGAGGAACCACAAGGGCCCCCTGCCTCCCGTCCCACTTCACCTCCGCAATGCCTCCACAAAGCTCATGAAGCAACTGGGCTACTCTAAAGGCTACAAATACAACCCAGCCTTCAGTAACCCTGTAGAGCAGGAGTACTTACCTGACGAGCTGAAGGGGATGGATTTCTTTACCTGGACACCGTCAGACCCATGAGTATTTCCTGTAATTGTTCATCTCTCCTTTTGATTATTCTAAAACCAAGGACGCTAATTTAAAAACAAATTTTTGACATGAACATGTATTTGCTGTGCTGATCCAAATTCACACTTGCAGTTAGGACTTTTGAAGGTAAAAATAAAGGATTTTGCAGTTCAAAGTTTGGTTTAAATGATAAAGATTATAAAATACAGTATACACAAATGGTTTGATTTGCATCTAGATTATGGCCCTTGCTCATAGTAATTCCTTAATTCATTACAAAATCAACAAAAATTCAACAGTATACATTCATATAAGCATAATAAAGTAATAAAAACTGATAAAATATATAAATGTTGAGGTTTTACCTTTGTTTGTCCTAATAATTCTATAAATTGTTCACACTGATTAAAATGTATATACTTTACTCTGAAACAAATATAGTTTAAAGGTTTTATTGCAGTGTACTGTTCAGTAATATCTTCAGTTTTTGTCCATGACCTACAAAGAGATACAAATTTAAGTTTGTGCAAGTCAAAGACTCTACATTATGTACATCTGTATGATTTCACTCACCTCATGGATCCAGGGGATGAAAGAGGCCACACGGGTAAAAACTGTGGGCTTCTGAGGAGTATTACACCCCCGTCCATCCACAAAACTAGTCACTCCTTCAGCGTACCATTTACCATCTCTGCCTTTACAGTTCAGAGGGCCGCCAGAGTCTCCCTAGACGATGATAGCAGATACTGAAGCACTGAAGTAAATGTGTACTGTTTGTGTTACAGACGGCATATTGCTGCCTTATTTTTCCTTACATGGCATGCTGACTTGCTCTCTCCTCCTGCACAGACCATTGTTGTCTTGGCTGAGCTACCCCACCAGTCATTTTGGCTGCAGATACTATGCTCCACCACAGGAAGTAGGGCCTGCTGCAGCGTAGTTGCCTGTGGGCCTCCAGCTAAAAGCAAAGGAACACAGTCTCTATAGTAACAGCTTAGGATTTTAATGATATGCAACACTTTTCTACTCATTCCAGCACAACAAAATGTTTTGGATTTACACATACTGTAGATGCACTACACTTATTGTAATCTGGAGTTAGTAGACTTATCAGCAGGTCTTACAGTAGAGACGACCCCAGCCTGTGATGTAACAGGGTTGGTTGTGGGCAAGAGAGGCACCATGTGGCGGCAGGCAAGCCAGCTGAACCTTATCATTAATAACAGCACTCGCCTCCAGCTTAAGCAGAGCAATATCATTCCTGTGTAACAGATAAAATATAGAATGAGAACATGTGGGTATATTGAACTGTGTATCTGCTTTGTTAACATACATAAGTGAAAAGATTCAGATTCAAGAATACTGCAGGATTTCTGTTTGCTCAGCTGCTGTCCAACAGAAACTGTCAGGGTCAGCACCTTTTTTCCCAAGGACACATTTACTGTGTCTACTTAACACAAGTGTACAGGGTTGTTTACTGTAGGATGGTTATTTACCCACAGGACACACAGTTTTTGTTCCATTTGGGGTGGATGAACATTTCTTTGACCCTAATGGACTGTTCTGGTCCCTCATCCTTGTTCATGTCATGCTCCGCAAGCACCACCCGGTACGTGTGGAATCTGGATTGGGAGAGAGCGACATCTATACAATTTTGTTTTAGAAATGTCATAACCATCATGTCACTCTTAGGAAAAAAAACATGAATCTCTGTGACAAAATAGTCTATCAAACTTAAACGTTTAAGGCCTCAGTGTTAGACAGTAACTTTTCCCTCACGTGATGCAGTGAGCAGCAGTCAGGACCCAGTCCGGAGCAATAAGTGTTCCACCACAGGTTGGGAAGAAGGACTCCAAAGAGACCTACACACAAAGTGGAAACTCAATGACCTTGGACCAACATGTGAATCAGCTTGGTTTGTGAAAAACAAAAATGTTGACGCTGACTTACCTGCCATGGCCAGCTGTAGGGACGAGCTTCCTCTCCATTTACCACACGACTTGGATTGGGCTGGTAAATAGGTACCCCACACCCAGACACTAAGAAACACAGTGAGCCTCAGAAACAAGCTGAATAAGACCTAAACTATATACAACTGTTGCTGTGTATTTAACATGGACTCACCAGTTGTGATGGCCAAGAAAAGAACAAATGCCAGTTCCATTGCTCATTCATCCAAAGTTGATGTTTTATCACACAGGGATATTTATGGGCAGCAGCCCAGACAGCCTGGGAGGTTTCCTCCCAATCTCCAGGTGGCAAGACTGCTGCAAGCAAATAACTCCAATTATGGTTGTGAAGACCTTTACACAAGAATGATATAAATACATTTTTTGAAAACACCATGAGTAATATTTATAATATTTTCTACACTTCATATTAAAATATCACAATAGTGTATGCTTTGATAAAGTCCCACTAAATTGTTTTTGCATGTCAAAATATTACCTAAAGAGTAACCATGTTACACTCTGACTCCAGCCACTAGAGGTCAGGAGTGCACCGTTTTTATTCACTTTATAATTCGTTTATAATATTCAACTTCAATGTGAGGCGACACTAAGTAGTATGAACCTTTAAAGAAATTAGGGCAGAAATGAATTTGCCTTTTACTCTTTCGAGATTTTCGAAATATGATGTTAACGCAGCTTTTCTCGACAAACAGCGGTGTCGCTGTGTGGTAGGTGCACACTGCCCTCTACTTCCGCTCACTGCCGTAGAAGAAGAAAGTGTTTTTAATAATGGCGCTCCACGGTGGCTTACTCGTGTGTCTGAGAGGACTCACTAAAGTCTCCGAATGTGTTCGAATGGGACGCACAGTAACGCCCAACTGGAGCAGAGAAATGCGGTGGTACGCGACAAAAACTGGACGAATTTATGAAACGGATGCGTCATGTGATCAGACTAAACGAAGTGAGTAAAAACGTCTCTCAGGTTTGTTAGCTACCGGCTAACAAGTGACAGCCCTGAAACATGCTAAACCTCAAGGACATCCATCCTGAAAACAATTATAGTTATAAATAAACAAAAAATATACACTTCTTTACATAGGTGTGGCCATTGAGTATTTGTGTCATATAACTTGTCATACATAAAAGGACACAAATCACTGAAATAGTGCGTTTGAAATAAGTCAAGAAAATGAGACTAGGTTTTGTCATCTTTTATACAAATCTAAGTCTGACACAAGTGCTGTTGAAACTCTTTGACCTTGCTGCTTGCCTAACCATTGTTTTCCTGTTTAGATTACCCAGAGCTATTAAAGGAGTTTCCAGAACCAAAATGCCTCCTACATAACACCATTGCTCGGTCACTGGGAATCAATGATCTGTCCCAGCTTGTCCAGTACAGCTATACCGAGAACCGTGGTGTCAAGGTGAGAGCACGAGATAAATTGATCTATGGAAGGACCAAGAGAGCTCATGTCTCCCACATAACACTTACAGTGTTGTATTTTTGTTTGTGTAGAAAGCTATTGTCACACTATCATGGCCCTGTAAGATTGAAGAGGTGGGTTATGCCTCAAAGAAGATGGATGCTGAACGATTTGCTGCAGCTGCTGCTTGTCTCAAGCTAAAAGTAAGTCTTAAAACTGTGAAAAGTTAAATACCCCTTAACGCTGAATTATTTTTACTTAGTTTAGTCTGTGGTTACTTGCCCCTTCTGCGACTGTCTCTCTATGTGTGCAGGAAATGGGTCTTATTGGCCCAAACAATCAGCTTCCCGGGAGGAGAGCTGGCCACAGGAGAGGAGAGCGACAATCTATCGTCTATGGTAATGAGGAGGACGTTTGCACAGATAACGGCCTTAACGCAGATGTAAAAAGACACCAGCCCTCTGTAGAAGACCCCGCTGTTGCTGAAGCGCTCTCCCTCTTTCCTCATCCTAGAGCACTCTTATCTAGAGTCATCCAGGTGGCCACATCATCTGACAGACTCAGGGTTGGTAACTCTCATCCGTGCCATAATGACACCAAATCACCTTAAACACCTTAATATATTCTAAATTTATCTGTCATTATAGGAGCTTATGAGTTTCAGAACAACAGGAGGGAAGCAAAAGAAGTGTGAACTGACTGTGCTCTGGCCAGACAAGATGACGTTCACAGCTACAGCGAGAAACAAAGTGGCGGCAGAGAAAAGGGCTGCAGCTCTTGCATGCATGCAACTGAAGGTGAGAATGACTTTGGAGGGATGCTTTGCTTTTGCATGTCAGGACTGTGCTCATGCATGTGTCATGTCTCCTTATTAGGAGCTGCAGCTGCTTGATAAAAACAACAATCCGCTGACTCATGCCAGGTACCACCATGAGAAGGTGAGGGAGGCTGGGAATAGGGAGAAACGCCCCCTACCACTAGAAATCTCAGAATACCTGGAGAGTCGCATAAGGGAGCATCTTGCACAGGTAATGCATTTTTTTTTAGACTGTGACATAGGTCATGTAGTGACATTAAAATGTTCTGTCCAAGATTAAATCTCTTATCTTATTCTTTCTAACAGTACCCGGCGGCAACAGAAGTACAGAAGTTATGGGAGGAGGAAGAGGCGAGAGGACAGCAGTCGGTCAACCAGGAGGATGATGAAGAGGAGGAAGATTTAGTAACAGACGCCATCACAGGCAGACCGTATAAACCTTTGTCTGAACAAGAGACTCATGAGCTCAGCAACTACCTACAGGAGGAATGGGAGAGGGCAAACCCCAGACTGAGTCTGGCGCTCCCAGTCGATGGCCACCGTCAACGTGTGGTCTCGGCCGTGCAGTCCTCACAGGTGGTTGTGATTGCTGGTGAAACGGGATGTGGCAAAACGACACGGATCCCCCGCTTCCTGCTCGAGGACTGCGTGAGAGGTGGTGAGGGAGCTGAATGCAACATCCTGGTGACCCAGCCTCGTCGGATCAGCGCTGTGTCAGTGGCACAGCGAGTTGCTCATGAGATGGGCCCGGCTCTGAAAAGCTCTGTGGGATATCAGGTAGATACAGCTTTACACTGCACTCATGTTGTTACTTAAAGAGTAACTAAACCCCTAAACCACTTTTTTTCAGGTTAAAACTAGTATATATGGCTATCTAGTAATGTTATTCAGTGATCCATGTCCAACTCTTGGTAGTTTTGTAGTATTTGAATTACATATTTTGTGTTAAAATGGGCGAATGTACTCCCTCTCTGGCTAAACACCTCACATTTGAATTTTTGGATGAGCTGGCTCATCCCGGGCTTTCGTCACCAACCGTCCTCATCTGGCCACACCCCCAATACAGGGGGGGTTGGAGTGGATACACAGCACTTCTATTTCTGGCGGATGCCGCAGCAGAGCCACATAAATAAGAAAATAAAACATCCAGTTTACTTTTCAGAATAAAACATCCATCCAGTTTACTTTTCAGAATAAAACATCCCGTGTTGACACCACGTCGTATTTCACTTAACTACATCGGTAGAAATACTGCTCCGTTTGTTGTGTTTACAACATTGACAGTGTATTTCCCTGCGAGAAGTACCCCCAAAAAAACCTAGTCTCGCGACTCCAGCTGTCCAGGCGCGTGGAAGCGGGCGGACATGAGACCCAAGCAGTGTAACTTGACAGAGCGCGTCTGTTCTGCAACCAGTGTATTAACCTGGCAACAGTAAATACTATTTTCTGTTTGGCTGATGGGTTGCTAATTCAAGACAGCTGTATGAATGAATTACGCAGAGCAATCTGCCTTTCGCATCGTCAATTCATAGATTACTCATTTATGTGCGGTGACTTTTATCACTTATCAGCGTGAGAAATTTCATGTGTGGCGTGTGAGCATGTGAACTCATTGAAATGCATGTGTCTCACGCTGAATGCGGCAGGATGCCACAGCAAGCTGCCACGATTTGTGCTCAATCATCACGCCCCCCTGCCATGTTCAGTCACCCCTCCTTCCCCTCCCTACTCACTGATTACTCTCTGCCCACTTTTTGTAGATTTTCAAAATCAGGCATTGGGCAGAGTTAGCCTCGGACCAGGGGGTTTAGGTACTGAAATAAGTAATTATTCTAATTCTTCTTGTTGCATAGGTGAGACTTGAGAGCCGACCCCCAGAGCACAGTGGAGGAGCATTACTCTTCCTCACTGTGGGCGTTCTGCTGAGGAAGCTGCAGTCAAACCCATCCCTGAAAGGAATCAGCCACATTGTGGTGGATGAGGTCCATGAGAGAGACATAAACACAGACCTGCTGCTGGCTTTACTACAATCCACCCTCAAAGAGAACCCTAACCTAAGAGTAGTGCTTATGAGTGCTACTGGGGACAACCAGAGGCTGGCTCAGTATTTTGGAGGCTGTCCTATTGTGAAGGTGCCAGGTTTTATGCATCCAGTCAAGGACAGATACCTGGAGGATGTGCTGAGAGAGATGGGACGCCAAGTGCCAGTCCAAGACAGGGAGGAGACAAAGGTTTTTGTATGTATTCTTTAGCTTATTTCTGTGCAAAAATTTTATTTTCTCATGTCTTTATATAAGGTGAATTTGTATTTTATCTTTTTTTAAGGGAGGAAGAGATGACGCTGCGCCTGATCTAGATTTAATAGCTGATGTTATTGAACACATTGACAGACATAAAGAGCCAGGTAATCAAAACACTATCTCTACCATGACTTTGCTTTAAAAAAAAAAATAAATGCATTCACACACTGTTTAAGATGGTGGTTGTTGTTTTTTTTTTCACTCTCAAAACTCCATTCCCCTCATGATTCAGGTGCAATCCTGTGTTTCCTCCCCGGATGGCAGGACATCAAGGCAGTCCAGGAGAAACTCAAGGAGAAATCACACTTTTCCTCTGGCTCACAGCTGATCCTGCCATGTGAGAGCAAAGAAAGAGACTTGTCCTGTGTCTTCTTAGTATAAATATAGTATTATTATTTGTTTGTGTGTATATACATATGTGTGTGTATATAATTTCTGTTTGTTTTAGTGCACTCTAGTTTATCAGTGGCTGACCAGCAGACTGTGTTCCAGCGCCCCCAGATGGGCCAGAGGAAGATTGTGCTCGCCACCAATATTGCGGAGACCTCTATCACCATAGATGACATTGTTCATGTTGTGGATACAGGAACTCACAAACAACAGAATTATGACCCACGGACAAAGGTTAATTAATTGATATCGTTTTTGAAACATTTTGATTTTTAGATGGTGGTATTTTCTGATGGAATTCTGTAAAATAACAGACATCAGTAATAAGACAACTTTGTTTTTTGTTTGGTTTTCCAGGTCTCCTGTCTGGACACAGTTTGGATATCCCACTCTAATGTCACTCAAAGGAAAGGGAGAGCAGGGCGATGTCAGCCAGGACAATCCTACCACCTTTTTCCAAAAAAACAGCTGGAGTACATGACTCAGTTCCCAGTCCCTGAAATCCTGCGTACCCCACTGGAGAGTTTAGTCGTGCAGACCAAAATCCACAGCCCCGAATGCAAGGTAGCGACAGAAACACAGCTTTTGAGCTCTATTTTTATATTATGTTGTATTTTATTATATTCTATTATTTTTTTTTTTCTCACATTTTGAATGATTACATCTGTTCCTTTTTTTTTTTTTTACTTTGTCTAGGCTGAAACATTCTTATCCCAAGTGTTAGACAGTCCAGAGCGAGATGCTGTGAGAGATGCTATCCAAAATCTACAAGTCATCGGTAAGTGATATGCGGCGACTCGTGTCCAGGATTTTGTGTCTGAATTTACATGGTCATTAATTCATTTATTTCTGTTCAAAATTAATGTAATGTCATTGTTTATTTTGGCAGGAGTTCTAGACAAGACGGAAACCCTGACACCTTTAGGAGAGCGTGTTGCCGGCATGTCATGTGACCCTCGACTTGGCAAATTGCTCGTTCTGAGTGCCATGTTCAGGTGTGTTCTGCCCATGTTGTCTATCGTTGCCTGTCTGACCAGAGATCCTTTCCACAACAGTCTTCAGAACAGAGCATTAGTCAACAAGGTGAGGTGCTCTCTCACACACACACACACTTTTTTTGATGAATAAATGAATGTTTGTTTTAAAAACAACAATTTGACTTCAATTCAATGGTCTTTGCTGTGTTTGTCCAGGCCAAAAAAGCTCTTAGTGGCTCCAGCTACAGTGATTACTTGGTGTTCAGCAGAGCTGTGTTGGGCTGGAAAAGAATTCAGAAGGAGGGCGACAGAGAAGACAGAGATGAGTATTTGGAACAGAATACTCTATCCAAGGCCAGCCTTCGATTTATCAATGGTGAGTTTGAAGCATCTTTCTCATAGACGGCCATACAGTCAAGTTCTTAAAAGTGATTGAAGAAAATGAGTGTCATTCAGACTTGAATCGAAGTCGATCTTTTTACATGCATGTGTCTTTTTCTCAACAGTTTATTTCAATGGCCTTTTAATGCAATTGTGTCCATTTAATCTGCTTGATGCAGATTCTGAACTGATTCTTTGTCTTGTGTCATTGTATTGAAGGGCTCATCTCTCAGTTCAGTGAGAACCTGCATGACGCAAAGCTGGTTTCTCGTGCCAGTGCGTGCCAGCACCACACTTCTCTCTGCAATGAGCACAGGGACCAGGATGAGCTTCTTAAAGCTGTGCTACTGGCTGGACTATATCCCAACCTCATTCAGGTACATGGCAACCTCTCAGAATAGAGCCCTCTCAGAATAGAGCCCAAACATTATAATGTTTTGCCTCTGTGGTTTCCAGACTGTTGGAGCTTAACGTGGATGGGAAAATGTTTCACTTATTGTGTTATTTCTCAGGTTAAGAAAGGTCTTGTGGTCAAAGGGCGTTTTCGCCCCAACGGAGTGCTTTTCAACACACTCACCGGACCAGTGCTGCTTCACCGTTCGTCAGTCAACAGGTGTGGGCATCTTTAAAACTCAACTGCTGCAAGTGTTGACTCCAATAATGTGTATGTATTGTAACCTTTTCCTTCTCCCTTTTTGTATTGCAGAGGAAAAGACGATTTCCCAAGTCGCTGGCTGACCTTTTTTTACGCAGTCAAGTCAAACGGGAGCGTTTTCATCAGAGACTCTTCTGTGGTTCACCCACTCGCTCTGCTGCTGCTCACAGACTGCGATATCGCAGAGACAGGTAGGCACTGCTGCCCATTAAAAGGTGTCAAATAATGTATGCACTGGTGTTTTAAGAGTGTACTGAATTTGAGGGCACATTCTTAGCATGGTAATCACACAATAACCCTTATTAAGTCTGATGCTGGGTTCATCTTAGCTTGTTTCTGAAATGAATCGGTCGGTGGTGGCAAAGTCATTCGTTCATTCTGTCACTTTCAGCCCTCTAGTAACTGGTTGCTATGTCACAGTGAGTTCAGTAACCTTTACAGCAGCCATCTCTTGCCAAATGCTAAAAATGATGGTATTGTTGGATAAAAGAATGGCGATGTGGGTGGCAAAATTGATTCAAAAAACATTGACCATAAAAATGGCATCTAAAGCATTTAAAATATAATCTGTCTACTAAATATTCAGTCTTAAATCATACTGCTTCCCCCCCCCCCCCAATGTCTCAGTGGTTGGAGACAGAGTGGAAGTGTCTTTTCCCGGTCGCTCTCTGGTGCGCTGTGAGCTGACAGCTGGCACGTGGGAGCTGCTGTGGGATCTGCGTACGTCGATTCAGACCATGCTGCACCGAAACCTGAGCAATCCCGACAACACATTCACCAATTCCGCCCAAGATGGAAAGCTCCTCTCCTTACTGGTAGAACTGCTGAAAAATTCAGACTCAAACACTCTCGCTCTGGATAACAGTAGTGACGCTGAGGTGGATTAAAGACTTGGAGTGCTTCCCATGCTTGTGCATTGGCTTTACTGGCTGGTACAGAGGAACCTAAGAAGATATCTTCTATCTTTCTTTCATTTTTTTTATTTATTTTTTTGTGCAGAATTGTTTTAAGAAAGCACCTTAAGCACAGAAGTGTTCATGAAAAATCCACATTGGGATGTCATTTACCTTTTTGACGTTAATGATAAACTTGAACTGAGGCTAAGTAATCATTGGTGTAGTTTTTGGGACAAAGGTTTATTGGCCTTGAATGATAATTTGCTTTCTGGAAAGCAGAAGTTGAATTTTACTCTAACAAGTAAAGGCAGAATGTCTGGCCAAAGGTCATTTAAAATGTACCACATGCAGTAGATGTATTTATTGTAATAAATATTCACATTACAACATGAGAAAATCGGTTTCAATTAGTCTTTTATTCTGTCTTGAATCACTGTACTGCTGAAATATAACTCGACTCATTTCCTTCAGCGACATTGTTTAAGAAAAATCTTTCATTAGCTGGGTGTGAAAGCTTGTCACGCGTCTCAGTAGTTCCTCCATGATGTCAGGAGGCGTCATGATGCAAATTCTGCAGGAAGAAAAGCGGAAGTGTGGATCACTTCAACTATTCTATAGAACACATGGTTTGATCTGGTCTTTTGTTCACGCTGTTTTTGGGGGAACTCATAATTTGTCTGCAGTGTTTTACCTGATGTGGTGCGTGCCCTCCTTTTGTCCATATTCGGCACCAGGACGGGCAAACACACCAGCGTCCTCTAGCAGATTGACACAGTAGAACGTATCTGGCCCCAGTCCTGCTTCCTACATGATCAAAAGGCCACGTTTCATAACATAAAACAAGGCAATCAGAGATGACAGAGTTTACCCCATTCACGTAACAAGCCTCTGTCGGCCTCTGTAGGCCTCTGTAGGTCATATTGGCAAGTGGGGACAAAACAATACTTCACTTTCATTCCATGGGGTGAACTAATGTGTATATATGCAAATGATGTACAGTTTATATATATGACAGCTTTTGATTGTATTGCAGTGTACATTTGTTTCCATATGTTTGAGTATTATAACCTTGGCTTTCTGAATGGCTCTTGGTGGAAGATCCAGTCTGGGGAACAAAAATGCTCCTCCTTCCCCTGGTTGGCACGTGAGACCTGGGAGGCTGTTGAAGACAGTGAAGGCTCTATTTACATTATGAACCAGCGTGGTCCTAATGTGTTGAGTCTCCTGCAGAAGAGGGTGTTAGAGGCGAGAACAAAAATGAGTGTACTTTAGTTATACTTAATCTTAATCTGAGCAGGGCATCTCACCTCAATGTACAAAGGATACGAGGGATCTCCTGGTTGTGGTGGATTTGCCATCACATCCAGGGCAATCTGACCCAGCACAGGAGCACAGCTGTCTTTTGAGAACTGGGTGTAGATGTACTTCATCACAGCGGGGTCCAGATTTACCAGCTCAACATATCCACACCGTAGGCCACACCTGAATCCAAAGCAGAATCATAACATTGGCAAAGCATTCTCAGCTGTTCAGGAGCTTTCGAAGGCATCACCACTTTTAAGGCTTTTTAAAAAACATTCATGTTTGAATGAATGACAACGAAACAAAATTCACATAATTGTTTTTTCATAATTTTACAATATATTTTAAAGTTGCACTGGATCTTCTTTACTCTGTTTGCTTTTGTCCTATTTTGTTTGCACAATAACGAGACGGTACATCCTCCTCATTTCACTGCATATTTTATTTTGTATCTCAGATCCATCCTAGAAGTTTCACTTTCTGACAAACATTCTACATGTCGATATCGCTGCAAATAACTAGATTATAGTCTGTTAAAAAACTCACTTTGTCTAATAGTGAGATTTGTTTTGTCAGTCCAGCATCAAGAATGAACTTTTGTGAAGATCTCGTGTCACAGAGTAACAAAGTAGAGGAACTTACTCTCCGAGCATGCCTTTGGATGCTGAGTGGAAGGAAGCTAGTTCCACTGTGTCTGAAAAAGGAGGCCCCATCTCCGCCAGAACCCTCTTGTAGGAGACAAACTCACTCTTTTCCCCATAAACGGTGTCCTGATAAACCTTTAGAAAGGTACACACGGAGATCCAAGTGTTAACTTGCTGAATGTGTGTGGATTTTTGTTTATGCTTTGAAAGATAATAATCCTTTGAGAGAACCACCTCATCGGCCAGAATGAAGAGCCTCTTCTCGAAAGCAAACTGGATGACCTCTTGTATTGATTGTCTGCTTTGAACTTGACCTGTGATGTTTGACATAGCATGAAAACAAACCTGTGGTGTACATTCATACATGATACAATACAGCTCCTGTCTTTTACTCTCTACCTGATGGATTTCCAGGGTTGACGATATACAGAGCAACAGGGTTACACACGCCTTTTGCTGAGGCCAGGGCTCGGTGAAGCTCCTCCATGTGCAGCTCCCAGCCCTGCTCCTCATCCAGGTAGTAGGGGACGGGAACTGCTCCCTGTTCCTTTATGGACAAAATGGAGGTGTTGTAACCTGGCACTGGAGTTAAAATGCCTGTTCTAGTTGAGGCCTCTGTGTTCACCAGGATTTGGAAAATGTTCTATAAAGTGCAGAAAATGATGTCAGTGATTTAAAGGAGAAAGTGTCTGTGTATAAACATCATATCAGTCTTGTTTATTGTTACCGCAAGTGACCACTGTGAGCCTGGGCTGATGAAAATGTTTTCGGGGTTCGACCAAGCCCCACCATCTCGTCTGCTTATATATTCAGAGACTCTTTGGACTATATCTGGCACACCCCTTGTAGCACTGTAGGAACCTGAAGAAAAGACACATCAGAAAATCCAACGTGACAATCCAGAGCAGATTAAATTAGAATTATTTTGTTTTTAACTAGCATTTAACCTTAACTAACTTACCTGAACTAAACAATTCTGTCCACTTTATTTACATTGTGCGTGTCATTGATCCGTGGGCTCTGAGGTCATTAAAAATAAATAAAGAATCATAATAATAATTTCTTTCAATTTCAATTTCAATTTCATGATGAACTGGTGGGACTTTCTGACTATCCTGCAGACTTAACAACATTGTGTGTCTGGTATTTATTGTGTATATGTACAGTGCTTAACAAATTCATTAGATCACCTGTCATAAAAACAAGGAAACATAAGTATTTTAGAAATCTTTCAAAAACCTGTTTGAAACTAACAAATGGCAAATGACAAACTGAATTCACCTTTTTATACCCACATTTCAGCCGGCTCACTGAAGTCAGAACTCGATCAAGCATAACATTCAACCACTAAAACACGTTTTATTTTCTGTTCAGGGATGCAAGTAAATAACTAGATTTTGACATCTTAATAAAGAAATAATAATGTGCTTCAGTCATTTTGTTCTGTTGTTTTTAATTCATGGATAACAATAATAATTATATTTTAGCATTAAAAATGCCATTTTGGTGAAAGAGCTACTGTATGTATTAACCATTACAGAAACATAAAAAAGGATTTTGATAATTACCAATGCTGTTCATTCAGGGCAGCTGTGGCTTTGGGTGGTGGTCTAATACATTTGTTAAGCACTGTATGTGTATATCACACACATACTTGCAGTATATTTGCAGTTAATTGGGTTACTTTTACATATTGTAATGTGTGTAATTTCTATCACTCTTCACCGTCTTGCTTTATCATTTATATATAAAAAATGTACCAAAATCCACAATGACAAGTGTATCCTTTGTCTAAATGCATTGTCTTCAAGAGTTTAAAAAGGAAATATTTTTGGTGTACGTCGTGAATTAGTATTATAATTATTTCAAATGTAATTTTGCCCTTTTTTTAATATGTAAAGAGAACAACCTTACCTACACTGCCTCCAGGACATTCCCCCAGCAGCCTCTGAGCCCTTTGTCTGACGTCCACTGGCAGTTTGTTGTCGTTGATGAGCTGAGGGTAAAGACACGCTGCAAGAATCTGCAAAAACATTCCATATCGTCACATAGCAGTTTAGACACTAGATTTAGTTCAGAAGAAATGGCAGCATCTTGCACATGCTGTCAAATAGTTTATTGAGTTTAAATGTGAAGTCTTTGAAGGTCACAGGTTACCTGTCGGACAAATGACAGAGGTTTCATGCCTGTCTTCTGCGGGTCACCCGAGGTCACATCTATCACTTCTTTATATGGCTTTTTAACTCCCTATTAACATGCACATTAAAATATTACATATATCACAACACGTTGGACAAGTTATACTTGTATCCATATATTTCAGATTTATTTCATTATCTTTGTCTTACCTGTCGGAGCTCCTCCATGATCCGGAGTATTTGTCTGAACAGAGCTGCAGTCTCAACTTGCTTCATGTCCTTCACATATGGATCGTTTTCCTGCAACACAGACATCGTTGTAATTTTTTTCTCCAACCTCTTGAACGTCAGACCGGCAGCCGTTTTAACCTGAGGTAGGACTTTAAGTTAAATATGTATGAAATGTGTGGTTTATTAACAGACAGCAGGATTCCACGACAATCTCCTGTTGGCAGCTTTTTTTACTGATTAATCCCATTTGGAAATATTTCTCCAAAAAGACACTTTCATTATGTCTCTTCTTTTAATCCTGACTGTCAAACTCAGATGAATAACAATATATTCTTCAGTATTCTGTATCAGTCAGCATTGTTATTATATGATTTATTAATTTATTTAGTGAACACAAGACACACAAATCATTATCTACCTTTTTTTTTTTTTTTTAACACATTTGCTCTGGGTAACTCACCTGAAGTAATAATTTCCTTGAGACACTGTATGTGAATGTGTGTTAATGTGTCAGCTCAGCCTGTAATGTCAGTGACATCACAGGCTGACCACGAAACCACGAAGTCCTCTTCTTAGAGGTTATTCCACATGTCAAGGCCAATGGACTCTACAGAAATTTCTGATTGCATTACTACCCACTGACCCAAATTAGATACATTTGTGTTTTCTTCAATATTGGTGCTTCTTATATTTTATATTGTTACTAATATTCTTAAAATACCTGTTTTTGTTTTTGTTTTGTTTTTCAATAGCTCCCCCAATAGACCATAGAACGATAATGGAAAAACCATTTTATTGTCTGTGAAGATTCACACGTATCCAGGTCAGCTTTAAATCAGGAAAAACTATACTTGTTTGTACATTCTTAAAGAAATTTCACTTCTCATAATTTTGTTATTTAAGGTTAAAAAGGTCACACAATGCTTTTACAAAATAATCATAGAATTAATTCATAATAAAAACAATAATATAACACACATTTATAAAAATAAGAGCCAATAAAAGCACACATGTAAAAAGACGTTTTATGTGCTTTAAAAGTTAACATTAAAATCTTAATGTAGGAGAGCATGAATGTATACATTTTCTGGTACCAATACTGAAGGCTGTTTGGCCTCCACTGCCACGTTCCTCCACGGACATAAATAAGGAACGTACTCCCGCACTTCCTGTTGTGTTTTATTTTTCGCTCAGTGCTTTGGTCGGGCAGATATGGAAGAATCTGCAAGGCGAGGAGAAAACCATAGCCTTCCAGTGAAGAGGCACGTTCTTTCCAAATACCGGGGAACATTTTAAACCTCACAGCAGCCGCTGCCAGCACTCACAACAGGCGAGAGGCGTCAGACACCCATAATCCCGCCTCTGGTGCCCGCGACATGGCACTCAGCTCGGGCGGTTGGGCTCCTCCAGCCCCGGTCCCTGCCTCGTCACAGCAAGCTGTGTGCGGCGGGCCTACGCCAACAGCGTGTTGCACTACTGTTCTCATGTCGGTCCGTGTTTCCGTGTGTCATTCCGGGATACGACCCTTGTGCCTCCCCGGTGCAGGCAGCGAGACTCTGCGCCTCCAGCTCAGCATGGACCCGATCCGGGCCGGAGAGTTCAGACTGGCGCTGCGAGATACGAGCGGAAACCGCTGTGTGGTGAGAGCTTACATACATACTTATACACACCTGTGTGTTTTAAAAAAAGATGTACTGTCTGTCACTATGCGCTTTATATACGTTTGTCGTGAACCACTGAAGCATATTTGTATTTTATGTCAACATGGGCCTGTTCACATCGTTATATGATCAGACTACCAGAGACATGAAGCTCCACAGTACCTACGTGGTAACATCAGGGCAGGTGGTTTCAAGTTAATATGTCTTCACCCATTGGCGACTTCTTTATGTACACCTGCTCAGATTCTGGATTATAGGGATAGCCTGATAACACTGTCCATGTACAATACCGATATCACAACATCGAGTCTGCCTATATCAATAATTTGTCATTTACATCTTCCCAGAGATTGGGTTGGGAATCGCTAATGGATTGTGGCAGATCTATTGTGCTTGACAAATGAAAATTCCAACCTTTTACATAATAGTTCAATAATGTTGATAAAAATAAGTTGTGATTCATAGACTGTAGCTCTCGAAAATATCTGGTTTACCTATTCAAAGTAATATCAGATAATGCACAAATGGCTGCAGGAATAGTCCAAAATATTACTGGGCCAAGTCAATAACTATCCTTAAATTACACGAACACACTGCGAGGTAGAACTTCTAATCTCTTTGAATGTTGTACCTTACATATTGAAATGTTTCTGTGTTTGTAGATTTCTGTCCTTAAAAAGTATAAAACCACAATTTGCAGGTTTCACTCATGAGCAAAAGTCAGTCCGTAATTTATGGTGATTCTAAAAGAAGTGTGTGGAAACACGGTTTTTAAACTACAAAGATGTTAACAACACGTTTGTGCTGGTGCATTACCACCAAGCCATAACCAGCCGTTTTAAAAACACAAGACTTAATCTATAACCAATATTTTGCTCTCATAAAAGAAAAAAACAGCCCACAATAAGACTCAGTTTAAATGGTTTGCTATGTTTTAATTTATGTTTTTGTCTTCTTTTTGAAGAATTACGTCATATTTCGTTTTTTTGTATTTTATACTATTTTACGTTTTAATTCTGATGTCTGACCCAGTGATTTTGACCAGTAAATGGTTTGTATTTATGTAGCTGTTTTCTAGTCTTGATGACCACTCAAAGCTGACCAGTGTCGGACCGTGGATATGGCATTGGTTCATAATCCAATTACCTATCAGCCATTCCCATGGCAGCAAGTCACTGTATTGAGGCATGTCGACATGGTCAGAACGACCTGCTGAAGTTCAAACTGAGCATCCGAGTTGAGACGAAAGGTGATTTTTAAGTGACCTTGAAAGTGACATGGTTGTTGGTGCCAGATAGGCTAGTCTGAGTATTTCAGGAATTGCTTATGATTTTCACTCACAACCATCTTCCAGATTACATCAGATTTGTTTGAGTGCATTTCTGCAGGTGGTAGCAACTTGCAACATCACCCAAGAATTTCCCCCTGTATCCACTATAACATTAGTATGTGTCACATGTATAGTAAAACCCCCAGAGACTAAATACCTTCCCGGAGGGGGGGGTTATGTTTTCACTGTACTTGAGGTGTCAAACTCAAAACATTGAAGCTGGACTTTGATTACATTTGCAGGGGTTGTAGGTTATTGCCCAAGGAAGGAATGATTATAGTGTATTTTGGTGAGTTTCAAGTAGTTCTCATCTGTCAATGAGAGGAAGCACTGAGCACAAAGCTTCTCAGTTTTCCACACTGCCAGTACTATATATAACCAATATAAACTATAAACCAATACAACACTCTATCTTGCAAGATAAACAATTATAAACAAAATCTTGAATCCTGATTCATTTTTTTTGTGATTCATGTCTGAATCTCAACCAAAAATCCCTGGGCCATAACATACATCCCCTCAAAATCCCAGGCTTTGTTTAATAATATGTAATTATTATTATAATAATAATAATAATAATAATAATAATGTGGGTTTATTTATACATATTAGATTTGTTAAACGGTATAACATTCATATTGTTAACAGCCTAGAACTGCTGTCTGTGATTTTATGAATTTAATGAGTTTTTATTTTCACTTTCATTTTCACCACTACTCTCAACCACAACACGTTCATTTGCGTTAGGGGAAGTCATTTATCTGTGAGACTCTCCTGAACTTAGTCGGAAAGCATGTGGGTTGTTTTTCCTCTTTGGTGTTTTCTCTACAAACAAAATACACATTCCTCTTGTCATATATAATTGAAGCACCTTTTCACTTTCCTTTCAGTATTTGCTGGAAGACTGTTAAAAAAGAGAGCGAGAGAGATTAACAAACACATGATTCAAGAGTCCCATTTAAGCCCTGTAATCTCTAATTAAATAATTTTTCTTATCAGATAACACTGAAACCATGAAACCAGAAAATTCTTAGAATAAGCTTTGGCTGCATGCTGATGTTTGGTGTGGTTATGGTGAATGGTGCCTTTGCACAAAGGATGTAGTTACAGGAATCAAAACAAAAAGACTATAATCCGAAGATGGTAAACTCGAAGTATAATATAAAGCAGTAGTGAGTTTAATGCAAGGTTCTTATTATTTAAAAATATAAATGTGTCTTTGTACAATGTTGCTCTGCTCAGAGACTGATGGGACACATGTTGGTACATAAACAACTGCTTCCCTCTCTTTCACTATTACAAACGATTCTTGACAATAGTCAAATCAAGCACCCAGCTATTGACAATGACTGATCATTCTTGAAGTTACCCTTAGTTTGCACTCTGCCGGTCACTCCACATAACTCTCTTTTTGTCAGGTTCACTATGTGCCATCTTCCCAAAAATCTGACATGCTTTAAATCAGCTTTTCATCTAATGTCAAACAGATTCCCCCTCCTGCTGTTGAGATGCTTCTTTCATGATTTACATAGTTTTACTTTGATCTCACCTTCTTATGTTTGAACTCATCCGCCTCAGCCGAGTCGGATCACTCACACACACGCGCGCCCACACACACACACACACACACACTGTCTGGTAGGAGGTAAAGCCCTCTTACCTGTGTTTGTCCTGTACCTTGTTTCCCTTCATTGCCACAATGAAAGTCTAAATATTATATTCGACAAGCCCTTTGCTGTTCCCACCCAAAGATTAGGTAAGTCGCTCAGGCACACAAATCAGTTTTGCAACACATTTCAGAGTCGGCTATGGCGCAAAAGTGAGAGTTTCAATGGCGAATAGATAAATAAATGTATTTGTGAGACAATATTCCACAGATGTACAACTTATGTTGCATTAATTCACAGAAAGGTATTCAAGTGTACGAAATTAAAAAAATTACTGCAGTGGTATGAGCAAAACGGTTAAGCATAGAACTATTTTAACTCGTGATGCACAGAACAGGATTTGTGTTCCTTTTATTGACAAATTTGTGATGGTTCAACTGTTGCGTTGTACTTTTCTCTCACCCGGCAAGACGCAGTTGCCCCATTTTTTTTTTATAGACTGGTGATTTGCACCGAATATACTGTGGGGACAGCCTTTCTGCATGGAGTTTGCATGTTCTCCCGTGTGTACGTGGGTCTTCTCCAGGTTTTCCGGTTTCCTCCCACAGTCCAAAAACATTCAATATGTGGATTAGGCAAATTGGACACTCTAAATTGACCATAGGTGTGAATGTGAGAGTGCATGGTTGTTCGTCTCTATATATGTGTCCCTGTGATGGACTGGCGATCTGTCCAGGTTGCACCCCGCCTATCGCTCTATGTCAACTGAGATTAGCACAGCTTTTGTTTATCTCCCCTCAGTTCATTGCTGAGTTTGACCTGCGCGCTGTTCAGTATGAAGTCAAGTCTCCTCGCTGCCATGAGATGCGTCTTGCGGCGCCACCTCACGACTGCATTCGCTTCAACTTCCGCTGCGACCGCGAGGCTGAGGAGTGGGCCACGGTGGTGATGTCATCGCTCAGAGAGGCACATAGAGGTCAGCACAACACCCGTCTTCTTTATTCCTCTATGACCTATTTGATATTTGAAACAAGACGCACGCTTAATAACTGAACTTTGTGATTCCTAAATGGTTACTAAATTAGTAGTAATTGTAATTGTCACACAGACGATCATTTCTTAAGGAGAAATAGCTCTTGGATGATAAAGATTTATTGGTTATCTCATTTTTTCAAACATAAAATCACCAGTTATGAAGTGGACATTATAGTCTTTTAACTCAGTTTTTATTGTCTTGTATATGTCTGTGTACAGCACATTGGCCAACTTTGTTGTCTTTTAAAGTGCTTTATATAAATAAAGTTGGATTGGATAGAAGAAGAAAGACAAACTTCATGATGCCACTTGAAAAACAATTATAATAGTTTAGTTTTTTTAGACCTTTAGGCTACATATAAAAATATGGTTAAACCACAAATTCTATGTATAGGCCTAGATAGAATAGAAGGGTTAACACGAATGATTTCATGTGATTAAATAATAAAGAACACCAGGGTTGGACCTTCAGCTCTTTCCCACACTTTCCCACACCCATCTTAATAAATATTTGTAACACACACTTGTGAATAGTGTTCAGTTTGCATCTGTTTTGCAGGTGATGTTTGAATATAAGGAAAACAAAGAGAAGAAAATCGCTGTCTGCTACTGTAATCTGGGACATATTAAGAAATGATTAGATGAAGTGTAATGTAAGAAATAAAGTGTTGACAGTTATTCAATTTCCTTCTCCCTGTGAATAATTAAATGTATAGTACCTAAGAAAAATGGTAGCTTGAGTCTGTGACAAAAATACAAATGAGACTTTTCCTTTTCCCTGTGATCAGCCAAGTGCATCTAGAATAAAGTCTGATATCAGTTGATATTGTTGTCGCATCTCTTTACTCTGACAGTTGCAAATATAAACACGTACGAATCCGACGCAAAACAGAATCCCACGGCAGCAGCTCTGGAGCGGTGGAGTTCAGCCTCACTGCCACTCACCGGTGAGTGTCACTGCGTGTCATCCTGTGGCATTACCCCCCCTCCCCAATACCCAAAACATGCTCCAAATGTCACTCTTGTCGAATTTTTAGAAGAGCTGTGCTTGGAGCTCGCCAGGGCAATCGAAGCAGGTGACACTCAAGCTGCTTCCCAGCATGCATCTGCTCTGGCTCGACAGAAAGCAGTGCTGACAATTCAGCTGTCGGAGAAGAACTACGCTGACGGGGAGATTAGGTGAGAAGTGTGAGGTGTGGTCACTGCGACAGATGAGTCTCTCAGGTTTTGTATTTGTTACTTAACCGCGTCATATTTGTGTTACAGTTTATCTGTAGTAGTGGAGGATGTGTCATCTTCCTGTTGTGTCACAGTGAAAGTGTTTCCGTACATGACAGTGGCTGCTCTCAAGCAACAGGTTAAGACTAATCTATCCATCTTGAATTTAAAAATATCACATGGTGGCTTCTGCAGCTCCACTGAATCCCTCTGTTCTTCTTCTTCTTCTTCTTCAGGTGTTCCTCGAGTACGGTTTCCACCCTCGTGTGCAGCGCTGGGTGATCGGTCAGTGTTTGTGCACAGAGCCGAGGTCGTTGGCATCATACGGGGTGCAGAAGGACGGTGACACGGCGTACCTCTACCTGATCTCTGCCCGGCAGGCCCGCGTCACTCGCCAGCTTTTCCAGCAGGACCTGGAGAGTTCTCTCCTCGCCCCACCTGTCCCCCCGGGCAATGGACCCACCTCGCAAGATTGGAGGGCTTACAGCACTCTGCCCTCAAGGCTATCGCACGACAACCAGGGTCAGTTCAATATATGTTACCTTTGTTAAACAGTTGTGGCAAAAATGTTGAAGGACAAAAACTGAAGTTCAGAAACCAACTCTCTGAACTTCAGCCAAACTTGTCCCCGAACTTCATTCAACCAATCACTTGCTAAAGACCAGACTGAAATCATCAAATCCAGCTGAACCTCACCAGAGCAGATATTGTGTGTCTGGGGAAATCTGTGGATTAGACAGATTCAGTCAGCCATACATAAGAAAAGAATTACAACATTTCAACTTGGATGAATTTATTTAGGTTCAAATGTATGTGTGTGTGTGTGTGTGTGTGTGTGTACATAGTTATATGTGCCTTATACATATACATATACATGTGTATATATGTATGTATATATATATATATATATGTATGTATTTATATATATATATATATATATATATATATGTGTGTGTATATATGTATGTATATGTGTATATATGTATATGTGTGTATATATATATATGTACACAGATTAAAATCAACTTTACATTAGAGCCACTTTAGAAATGATGGTAGAATAAAAGAAGGGGATGTAAAGGAATGGCAAAGAATCAAGGGACCATAAGTAATAGAGGTGAGTTTTCCACAGTTTGGGCTCAACAGTCTGTAACGCTGGGTCACCTCTGGTTTAATAAACATGGGTCCTTAGGACGGGTAATGAATCGATACTGAATGAGCTGAGGGGCAGCTTTGGTGTGTTGGGGACGAGGAGGTCAGCGATCTAATGGGATGTTTCTTCTCCTCATCTTAAGGGAGCACAAGTGGAGGTTGTGACAGACCAGGTGACATCAAAGATGTCCTCAACTTAGAGAACCTGCGACTTAATGATCACACCAACAAAGCCAGTAAAACCCAGGTACTGTTTGCGATCTTTCTATATCATCAATAAGTTGTGCAATATCTCATTATCATTCACAGGAAGAGCTGCCGCGTGATTCTGTATGCATCCTGTCATAATCTATGAGCTGTCAGACTCTAAATTAGTCAACAAAGTAGTAAAAATTACCCTGATCCTGATTAGTGCTTCAACTCTTGTCCCCTCAGCAGACAGAGTGGGCTTGTCCCTCATGCACTTTCATCAACAAAATGTCTCGTCCGGGCTGTGAGATCTGTGCCACAGCCAGACCCGACACACACACCCTGCAGGTAAAACAGGAAATCTTACAAATCAATACTGGTGTGTTTCTGTTCTCTTTTTTTTTGTGATAACACTGTGTCTCTGAATTCATGCAAACTCCGAAATTCACTTTTAATCACGTCACACGTCTTGAGTCGCTCTCTGTTTTTGTCTCTCCCTCAGGACAAAGGAAGGAGAGAGGACCGCGGTGAGTCCGGTTTAAGCGGCAGCAGCAGCAGCAGCTGACTGCTCGTCATCCCCCTCTGGTTACAATCTCTCACGTACTTACACACACGCACACACAGGATACTGCATCCCCCCCCCCCCCACATACATGTTGACAAAATACTTGCATCGGAACCTCGAAGTGCACTGAGAGTTCTCCGTCGGCCCGCCGGCCGCTGAGGACTTGGAGCGTTGGACGCACTGTAGCATGACGACACAGGCTGAAGCGATGGTCGAGGCTCAGGTGATGAACTGCAGCATCAAGCTTCGAACATCCACACAGACACAACATGACGACCATGACACACATCTGTATTTGGCCAGACCACTTTCTTATTTATTTCATAGGGTGTGTGTGTGTGACTGTGCGTGTGTGAGACTGTGTGTGTGTGTGTGTGTGTGTGTGTGTGTGTGTGTGTGTGTGTGTGTGTGTGTGTGTGTGTGTGTGTGTGTTGACTAATATTTATTTTAGAGGAGAGAGAGAGAGGTGATATAAGTTCTTTGCATCCGATTGTGTTTGGAGACGAGGACACGTCGTACATTTCGTTTCTTTTTTTTGGTTTGTGCCAGCTGTGAAGTGAGAGGAAAGCCTTGGGTGAACGCCCTCCTCTCTTCAGGTGTGTTGTCTTTTGGTGCCAAAATGTTTAGGAATGGAAACGTGGAAAAAGAACAAGAGAAGGAATGTTGCATTTACAGGGTCGACAAGTGCTTTTATTTTTTTATAACATTGTATTAAGTGTGTTATTTTTATTATCGAGATGCATTGAATAATCGATGTTCATTTTATCGGTCGGTTTTGATTTTACGAGAGTCTCTCTGGGCTGTGACAGCAATGGAATGACCTGTTTCCAGTACATAATACTGTAAAAAAAACAACTTACATTAGCAGAATAAACATAATGCAACTAAACAAATCTGTTTATCCATCTATTTTTCTATGTCTGCCTGTTTGAAGGACTAAATGGTAGTTCTCCACCAGTGCAGTCTTTTATGAGCTATTTTTATCCTGCTGTTGGTCCAGACTGAAGTATCTCAACTATTCGATTGCTATGAAATTCACGACTGCGTGTTTACATTGGCAGCAATATTCTGTTTATCAGATAAAGGCTGTAATTTTGGCTTTTATTGAAATTTCATGACCCATTTTGAGAGCTTACGACCATTTGTGGCGGCAACCACAAATGAAATAGATTTTGAGGATCCTTCGCTGTTCTCTCTTGCCACCATCTGGTTACATGTGGTTGTTTTTTGTTGTTTTTTTACACATTATCTTTGATGTCCCTCGACTAGATTAATTGGGGGAAAAAGGAAAAATGTTGACATTCCTGTTACCCAGATGGTCTTAATCACTGTGGAGATCCACTCCGCTGGCCTCTAGCCACAGCACGCAGTTGACAAGATTTATTATTCACAGTGCAGCCTCCACAGAGCTGCTATTTTGTTTCCAAGTTCACCATCGAAGGAAACACAGTTTACACTGTAGTAGTTTCAAATCACAAGTTGTGTTAATGCAGCATATATTGCGTTATATTCTTTGGTGAACCAACTTTTGATTAAGAAATTTGCAACTAACACATAAGCAAAGGTAAAAAAAAAAAAGGTTAAGTATTAATGGGCAAGTATTATGCTCCAAACACAGGATCCAATCTTTTTCAGGCTTTTATTTTGGCATTTATAAATAAAAAAAAAAGACAGTTTCAAAGCAAGTACAAAATATATTAGATGTAGTGAACGACCGTATTAGTTTCTTCTGTTTACTGTGAGAGTAAACCATGTTGTTGTTGCTGTTGAAACTACTTCAGTCATTACAGTTCTGCTAAATAAAAGGCAGTGTAGTTTCAGTGCAAAGAAAATAAATTAACCACATTCTGATTGTTCTTTCAGAGAAGGCCACCAAACTGAAACTTAAATATAAGATCATCACCTCCACATCATTTTGTGATATTAAAAAAAAAAAGAAAAGTCCCTTATGCTTGATCCAAATGGCATGTTTTAAGATGATCTCAAGTGTTTTAGCAAGTATTTTCAGCAAATACTTAAAGTCCAAAACACTATCTTGAAAAAAAAAACATGAGTCACTGCAGTTTTATCAAGTCAATGACAGTTTTGTTATCTTCTTCATACTTCCTCCACTGCAGACAAACCTGAGAACACCCCAAAGTTTATTTATTTATTTATTTTTTTTTTAATTCCTGTCAGCCTGCAATATTGTTCAGGACTGGCATTCACTTCCAGAAGAGGATGTTCCAGAAAAGCAGCCAGCAAGGATAGACCAGCACGGCGATCAGTGGGTAAACCAGAGAGCCATACAGGTAGTGGTCCAGGATGCCCTGTGAGATGACTGACAGGTAGAGCAACCACCCGTCCTGGAAGTTGACAGGCATTTCCTTTAGCTCATGGAAGAAAAAAACTGAAAAGAGGAGGGTGCAGGCTGGACTGAGAATGACCAAGATGAAGGCTGACAAAACCCTAAAGGTAAGTGGAAGAGAATTGTTGAGTATTATTTTATTTTATTAGGACTTACACGAGGCAGTTCTGGGCCACATTTAACAAAATATCAGTCTCTTACTTTGGGACGTGGGGTGTGACGAAGGCGGCCACAGGCACCAGGGTGAGAGCCAGGATGAAGCCCAGGGAGAAGTTAATGAGGGCGGTGCAACCCAGCAGCACAGCCAGGTAAAGCACTGCCACCAGCTTCAGCACTCTCCAGCCCTGCTCTGTCCCTTCACCTGTGAGGAGTCTGTAACAGAAACGCCACAAATACCTGCTCACACTTCTGCAATAAGGTGCCTTTTTTAAGTTTTATTTGGTAATTTCTGCTGCTCAAATAAGGGTCAGACGTATTCTGACTTTTTGACGTGATGTTCAGAAATGATCGGGCTGATTGGACACGGGAGAAAATATAATTTGTAAATGTATATGAAGATGTGAAGTAATAATCTGAGAGGGTTTAGATTATACTCGGATTTAAATTATATCAACAATGAGGTCACACAAATGTTACATGTATAGGTGTGGAACATTTTTAGGAGCTGTTCACATTCGGGCTGGACATTTTGAGGAAAATATCTAATAGCAGACTTTCTGACATTGTGATTAGATTTTCAGGAAAATAAAAAATAAATCAAGCTTTGAAAAAATCAAACTTCCTTTAAATTTATATAGCAGATAGAACCCTTTGTAATAGACCAACTGCATTGTCTATTTACATTTTGATTTGAAATCTGATTGTGTGACATTTCACATTTGATCACAATGTGCACAATAAGCTCAAATATCTTAACATATTAAGTGATTTGTAAAGCCAGGAAGAGAATATTAAAACTGCATTAAAAGAACAAAGGAACAGGCTGTAGCAGGTTTCACCTGTTTGTGTTATGAGGCAAAGCCAGGCCCGCTGTGTAAATGGCAATGGCCGTCAAGACCACAGCCTCAGTCTCAGACACGGGGAAATGTTCAACAGCCATCTCCTGAAAACGAATTGGCAGCATATACAGAGCCACTCCAGTCAGGTGGCTGATCACCAGAGGAGTCAACACAGACAGCAATCCCGGACTGGACTGCTGAAAGGAAGCAGAGTTTATTCAAGTGATGATTTGTCAACTCCAGAATGGTGATTATTTCAATATCTGCCAAGATGTTTGGGATGTGTGTCTCTAACCTGGTCAATGTCGGTGTCTCCGTCTTCTGTTCTAGGTGGTGGAGTCACAAGTTGGACCCACAAGTCTAAGGCCTGTAGCATTGTCAAGGGATTATATAAAAACCATATTAGCAATAATCTGTAATAATCGGACTTTATTAAACTAAGTAAAATGATCATGAAAGGATACACGAAGCAGCAGGATGACAGCGAGCAGGCCAAAGGCAGGCATGTAGTAGCCAATGGAGACAAAATGAGAGAGTGAGGGCATTAGGTAGAAGAAGTAGGACTGGTGCAGGCGTTCCAAGAGGTTATTCAGTTTACGATACATTCCTTCCAGAAGCCTAAAGGATGACAAAAACACATGTTATCAGCTTGTAAAATGTGTAATTCCAGCTAAAGCACAAGGAGAGATTAAACGTTCAAGAGGAAATGAAGCTTTGCTCTGACCGGCCAATGGTTGTGGCGTCCGTCTTGTCCTGGCGGAAGCTGTTGATGCCCTTGATGGTGGCAGCTTCAATGTGGTAGCGCAGGAACAGGCCATGATCCCCCCAAGGCCGCCCACTGGCCTGCTTCATCACCATAAGCATCATGGTCTGGACTGCATGACTGTAGCCAGATACACTGTCCCAATCATTCCTCTGCAGCTGTAGAAAAAGAAGAATGGCAATCCTAAATGGGCTCATCCTACACCACTCCCAAAAAATAGGGACTGTGCCGAGCACTGACAAGATCCTACCTTGCCCTGTATGGTGCAAAGAACTCCTATCTTCTGGCAGAAGGCATAGAAGAGGTTGGCTAAGTCCAGGTTGGGTAACTGGCCATTGAGGCCTTCCAGGACCAGATCCAAACTGGTGACAACATTACTGCTGAGCTCCAAGGACAGAGCTGCCTGAATTGAACCACCACGGCCCTGAAGCGGAGACCAGTCCATACCTAGATGAACGTGTGGAGAACGAAATCTCAGTTGAGGAAGTCACTGTTTCTGTTTTGAATCATCTCTGAAATTGGTGAATAGATAATTAAAGCAAAGACAAACACACTGTGTGTTGATACAGTTTGGACGCAGGTGAAAGCAGGAACTGACCTGTCGTGTTGGTGTGGTGGTAGCCCTCCAGCCAGGCCTGCATACCAATCAGATCATGCTCATTTATGAGGAAGATGATGTCCTTGGCCAAGTAAATCTGATCTATTGAGAAAAGATCAACATTTAAATCCCATTCAGTTTTGTTGAGGCCTTCCAACTATATAAACCTACAAAAGAACTGTGTGAGAGGATAATGCACAAATTATCCAGTATATAGTGTATGTATCTTGATTTGTGATTGTATGTAGGTGAAGGAAGTTGAAGAGTACTCAGACTGAGCTTTACTCACTCCTAAAGTACTGTGCCAAACCAAGCAGCAGTCCCACAGCCTGGTTGTTTTCGTCACCAGGGCTGCAGGGAGCAGTCAACACAAGGGCTTCAGTCCTTGGAGCTCTTGGGGCACGAAGGATCCCATACACATTTGTGCCTTTAACCATCTGAGTAGAAAGTGTGAGATGAAGATAATCAGTTGTCAAAGGCAGAAAAGAGAAGCACAAATAATACAAACAAATGTAACAATCTTACATCGCAAACTCACATATCTCTCTTTATTTTCATCAGGAAAGGGCAGAGTACGAGAGAAGCGCTGTGTAAACACCTCAAGACCTCTGGCCTGCATGGTCTTCACCAACCAATCCACTGGCATCCCACTGCAGAGAAACAACTGGTCACACTACAGCACATAAAGGGTCACAGAGGTTTAAAGGTCTTTGAATAGATCTTTAACACAAGATCCAGTCAGACTCTGGTGAGACATAGCATCACAAAATTAACACATTTAGTTTTTAATAATCCTGCAAATCAGATTATGTTCAGGCTTTCTGGTGTGTTTAATTAAAGGTGCATGTCACTTACCCTGTTTTCTTCTTATGAGCAGAAAACTCTCTGCCAGTGGCCAGCGCCCTCTCTCCTGCAGGAAACCGCTCCTCCACCATTGTAGACCCCATGGCATTCTCTGACATGTACGTCCGCAGGGTAAATGGCTCGAAAGATAAACCCATGAACCAGGCCACGCCCGCCATGTAACAGACGATACTGACATGGAGGCAAAGAAGTGACAGGTAAACATATAAGGTATTTACACAGCTGTAAGTAAGTATTGTAAAAGAAATGTAAAGCTGGGTTTTCATTTTGGTTTTTTGTTGGGGTTATTTATGTTTAATTATACAGCACATCCCAGGAAAAGACATGTCAAAAAGTAAATGATGGATATTGGTTAAATTTTCTGAGGATGTAGGTGATGGCCTGAGGGAGAGGTGCTCAGACTGTTGTGGTGAAGTGGGAAACTAAATGGCTTTAGTGGAGGTTTGCACACATGGTCCTCATGGGAGGAATCAATGCATGAAGAGACACTGGCAAGATGCTAGTATATTGCTATAGAAAAGTGTATTGGGGTATGTACACATCGGTCTCACACCAGACATTTGTGTGTGTGTAAGAGAGAGATATATATCTGAGATGCCTGGCCTCGCTGTCTCTTTAATGTCACTTTACATCTCATTGAGGTCGTTTGACTGATTTCCCAATACATCAAAACCCATGATATCATGTGCTCTTTAATAGAAACTCACCAGATGGGGGCATTCAGGCGGGTGAGCAGGCCTATCAACGCCTGTCTTCTATTTGGGTCAGACAACAGTCCCATGTTGTTGTTGTCTGCTGTAATATAGTCCTGAAGCCTGGACACACTGGACCCTGAAGGCAGCACACACACAATTCTTTCATGATTTCAGATTTAACAGAGCATTTATAACGGATAACGGTCAAAGCTGGCCGCCATGGGTTTTTATAAAACGATCTATTATCCAGAAAAAAATTGTTGTGTATTTTCTGCTGCAGCAGCTATTGACAGCTTTGTGGTTAGCCTTCTGTTAGCTAGCAGGCTGACTTCGCAACATGGTAAAATACTAGAAACCTCTGTTCTAATCAAAACACAGACAGGTATTCATACATGTCGTCGAATTTTCATAACTTTGTAATATATGCATTTACACGTACCTCCTTTCAGGGTACAGTCGGTTACATCCACCTCCCGAGGTGAGGCTCATTCACTACACACACAGGAGCCGCTGTGCTAAATGCTATTAATTTCCTTGTTCCGGCGAGAACATTAATGTGGCGGACTGACTTCCGGTTCCGTTCAAAATATTGCTTTTAAAGAAAATGGAACCAAATAAAATGAATGGTTGCAGAACAGCCAATTACTAATTTAAATACTAAATCATCTGCCCAGGTGTCTGTGTGCATTAAAATGCTCAATTTAGTGCTGTTCACCATTCTGCAGATAAAAACAGCCACACAATAAAGACAAGTCAGTTAAAGCCTGGTATTTGTATGATGGTTGCTGATCAGATTAAGATCTGAGAACACTTTGACATATACTTTAATGTTTAAATACACTCAGTCACAAATAAGCAGCCAAGACAGGATGTAGAGTTCACATATTTATTGTCACTCACCACATTATACACAAAAGGCCATTGCAAATGTTATGAATTAATAGAATAAACATTACTGTCTCCCTCTAAAGTCCAAATGCCCCCCCCCCCCCCCGTGTCATTCTCCTGTGAGCATTGACACTTCTTCAAGATGTTGTCGTACCACCTGATCCAGCACCTTGCTCACGCCTTTACAGGCTGTCATAGCAGCTTCAATCAGAGTCTCTAGATGATCCTGATGCAGTCTGGCGTCCATCTGCAGCAGTGCTATCTGTCCACCTCGGGGAAGCAGTGCTAAAGCCAAAGAGCTCACACCTCCACTTTCCTCTGCATAGCAAAGGTCAGCAAGTGGCGTCTCGTCCACGAAACCAACAGTGCAGGCACACACATAGTCCCGCATGGGGATGCCGGCGTCAATCACCGCCAAAGTGGCAGCATTCACACACACGCTGTAGTTACCGCCATCTGACTGCAGAATCTATTTGGACAAAATGTTAACTGTTAACACAATTTTCAGTGCAGAAATAAATTATTTAAACTGAATCAAATCACAAAAAAACCCAAATACAATTTAACAGTTAAATTACCAACCTTGACATAGATGTCTATCTGAGACCGCGGGTAGAGCTGGGTCATCACAGCAGCTTCAAACGTCTGCTTAAGGTGGAGGCTCATCTCGGTGGACTTACGGTCCCCGTGGGGTCTCCTTTTCCTCTCAGCTGTGCTGAATGTGGCCATGCTGTACTGACAGTTGATAACAGCTCGATCATGAAGTGTCCGACTCCGTGAACCTCGCATCTGGGAAGACAAAAACAAACATGTCATAGCACATCTTCAATACATTCACCAAGTAGGTTATGACTTTGACTAATAGGTTATGGCCGAAAGAAGCGATCATGACTCTTTTGATTTTTTTTCTTGATTATTCAAGTAATTGTTTGGTCCATAAAATGTTGATCAGATTTATCCAACCTGAAAATTATGATGTTCTTGAATGTCTTGTTTTGTCCACAAGTCAAACTCATTCAGATGTAATGATTTATTTGTTATATGGATCAAAGAAACCAGAAAATATTTACATTTAAGAAGCTGAAAAATCAAAACAATTATTGAAAAAACACTCAAACCGATTATCAAAATAGTTGACAATTAAATTAGTAATAATCAAATAATCGTTGCAGCCCTTGATGCCATTAGTCAGTTTTGGTTGTGATCCCAATTCAAAGCACCACTTGAGAGTAGGGAAACTGACTAGCCTTAGTGGAGCTTTGATTTCTTGCTCGAATATAATATCACTAAGATAGAATTATTAGAATCAATATACACATGACATGTATACCTTTTGGGCATTAAATAACTGCAAAAATTTGCTCCCAGTCAACCTCAAGAGCATTAGCATTATTTCATATTTATCGCTATATTTCTACAGTAAAATTGCTTGACATGTACATGATCAATGTGTGGGGAGGAAAATATATGTGGCACCTTTTAAATTAATGAATATGTTATGGCTATGTTGTATGAAAATACAACTGACTTCCCTGTATAAATTCTTCAAAAATGTATGGTTTAACCACTTTAAACATTGACTTATATCAGTTTCAACAAACACAATAACACGTGTTTATTTGTTTTGGCTGAACGGACATTAGCTGCGTTCTTCATTTGCGTGATAGTTTGCGGTATAGCTGGCTAACAGACTCCTCCACCGGCCAGGATACTTACTTCATGTGGACCGTACACTACAGCCAGAGCCTTCGTGTTTCCCTGCTCCAAATATGCCGAACCGTCCGCCTGAGCGAAGACTCCCATACGAGCCTGAACTTTACGCAGCTCGGTGGCTTTTCGTCCATCTAAGCGGTAACCCTGGTCAGACAGCAGCTCCAGGCCCGCCATGTTGACGCAAACTTCAAATGAACGAACAAGGACGGTAACCGCGCCCCACGTGTCTCTCCCCTCTCACAGAGGAGCTACGGCAACACTAAAGGCTCAATAATACAGTGCAGACACACATATGCAGTGTTTTTCGGTAAATGTTTGTATCATTAGAGTTTATTTGACTGTCCCTATTTTATCAGATAGAGGAAAAGAGCCATGTAGGTTCACCTCCTATTAGGATATTATATAACTTTGCATCACCCACAATCTCCATGAATATACTTCCTATAGTTTAAATTTCAACTTAAAAATCTAAGACGTTTCTTTATTATCATTCTTTTCTTCCAGTGAACCTATGAAAAACTTCAATGAACTATTCAGATGTGAGGCTATGTACGGTAAATGTTTGTTTTTTTTTAAATGGAAAGCTGCGCACCCCTGACCTCTAGTGGCGGGAGTCAGTAGGGCAGCGTGTCACAAAACATCCACAAATATTTTATCTCACGCAGAGCAAATATAGGCAACTGGTCTAGCTTGTGTCTGCTTGAAAATACTTCACTGCTTTACCAAGATGGTTCTTGCAGTTCATAACAACAATAATAATAATAATCATAATCTTGTCTAGAAAGATTACTACATGGGAAAAGTCAGGCTGTGTGATTCAGTCCTGAATAAAACCTTGATCAATGTCACGATGCAAGGCAAGATGGACAACTTCAACACTTTTAAAAATAAAATTTATTAGCATCTCTAATGTGTATAAATAAGAACATATATGAAACAATGCATATACGAATAATGTAATGAGCTTAACAATAACAGGGTTACATGTGATACAAAGGAGCAGTCTTTATTTTAGACAGTGTATTGTGAGGAAAACTGTACCTTGAAATCAAGTTTTCGAATAAGCATACCTATAATTTGCAAATCTACATTCTTTGACAAGAATGAATCAACAATCTGCTTGGGCGTGGTAACAGGGAAAATATGGCAAATTATTACAGTTTTGCATTCCTGTTTCTTAAAAGATTTTTAAAACATCCTTGATTTAATACATTATAAACTCTGTACTTTTTTGTAAGGAATCACTAACAATGTTGAGGCAAAAAGCCGCAACACTACTCACACATATCTTTTCAACTTTATGTTACACTCAATAAAAACCCCTCAAAGGATTTCACTTCATTCTTTTTGATTTACTGAGATCACATTGTTCCACAGACTCGTAACAACAGGCCTTTATAAGCAGACCTGAAATCTAGGGACAATATGACAAAACTGTTAGACACAGTGACAAAAATAAGCGTAAGATACCAAATGACAAACTTTACATGTAACAAACAGACCCCAAAGGATCAAACAAAAGAATGGATTTGCATTTCACTACTGTAACAAGTTTTGTCATTTTCTTGCTGTGTCTGGGTCAGAATACCAACAAGACAGAGAGTGGATGGGTGCTTTAGTGGGAGGGAGGGGGTCTAAGGCAAAAAGCAAAGAAAGGAAAGGACCTCTCTTCTTGTGTCACCCAATAATTTCTATTTGGTCATGCTTTAAACACCCAACATGTTCAAATGTCTTACAAAACATAGGACGAACACTACTTCTGAAAGCTGGCCAGCACTTTACAGTAGCCAATGTGATGTGGACTTGTAACAGACCATCAAACATACACTACTACAAGGAACCTCCTTCAACCCACACAACTGTGAGTCAAACTGCCACAGACAAGTCGGCTACAATGTAGTAGTAGTAGTAGACTGTGTGGACTATTATTGGCCATTGTCTTAGTTTTCCTCATAAAGTGAAAAAATATCACATTTTAAAAGGGGATAACAACATCCATGACTAACTGCTTCAAAGTAAAAAACAAAACAAAAAAACAGTTGGTAGGTACAAAAAAATAAAGAAAAAAGTGGTGTGTGTCTGCTTTAATACGCAGGTGTAAGTGACAGTGAGAGGTTATCGGCACCCAAGGATCATGTCGACCTCATTCAGCCCTGTGGAATGAAAGGTCAATGTAGTAGAGCTGAAAAAAACCGTGGTCTCTGCTCCATCCCAAGTCTTTAGAAGAGTGCAAAGATCCCCTTATTTTCCCTGATTTATCCATGTCCCCCATGTCCTAAAACTCTGCAAACTCTTTTGCGCATTTTTCTGTAACAGAAACGCGGATTTCCTCCTCCTCATAGTCATCGAAGTTACTGGTGTCGCCTGGGCCTCTGCACTTTGGTATGAATGGGGCTTCCACCTGCAACAGTAAGAGGAATACATTCTGTATTTTAAAACACACAATTCATATTTATGTCTACACTGGCAGTCAATGAAAACTGTTTCTCTGGAAAAAAAAAGGGGGGGGGGGGACTTGACATTCAAAGTGCTTTGAATGTCTCAGCACTGTCAAAATACTGTACATCGAAAAAATGAAAAGACGTGCACAAAAGAAGAGAGCTACTACATATGCAGCAGTGTCAGTTGAGTTAAAATACACTGAATGAAGACAGCTAAAGGAATCACTGAGCGATAAATGAAGTGGGTGTCAGACGATCTGTGTGAAAAACTCTCCATCACACTTTCCCAATGTCAGTTTGACTATGTTGACAATCGTTGCACATGTTCAAGTCTTTCCCCTTCGTTTTGCAGGGAGTTTATAATTCCCTTCTTTTGACTGTTGTCATCCTGCCTGTAGACATGGACAGAAGACAACGTACACTTTGCAGTCCATCTCTAATGACAAGTCATTTTGTAAACGGTAACGTTTGTTAAAACTTTTGTAAAATATATGTTGTAGTCACAGGTGCGGTGACTTTCAGTCTTTTGTCTGTCTGTTTTAATTGATTAAGAAACAGTATAATGAGGATAATGTGTATTTAAAAGAAACACAGTGAAAGCTGTGTAGTGCAACTAGAATGTACTGTAAAATACCAGTACATCAATACAGGGAAGAACAAAGTAAATTAATAAAATATATGCATCCTGTAAAAAATAACAGCATGTAGGGTTGGGTGTAAGAATGACTTTGACAAGCAGTTTTATATTAATAAAATCAATTGTACAGTTGAGTTTTGTTGATTGTACAGTAAACAGGGTTGAACAAAATAAACGGATCAATGCGGATCAAGCCTGAGCTAAATGACTATTGTCCTCCCTGTAAAATGGGATGTGACACTGATATCCAAAAGCCAGCGGGAGAGCTGGGTGATTTCCAAGTGGACAAAAATAAGACTAGTCAGTTGTGCAATGACCACTGACCAGGCATAACAAACTGTGCTCCATTTAGCAGGAACCCGGAACCACAATTTGTTTTGATGAACATCTTTTAGGGAAAATAATGCAGCATCATAGCAGGGAATTATAAAATTGAGCAAATCAATATCTAATTAATTTTGTTTTTACAGGGGGCAAGAGAGTTTAGCGTCACTACAAAATGCATTCTGGGACTTGCCTTTCTCTCATAGATAGCGATCCAGTCTGTTGTGGCAAACCATTTGTGGCCCTTAATGTCATTGACTCCATTCTTCAGGTTGCCATAGCGTTTGGTCAGATCCACTTGCAGCAGGTTTCTCAACAAGTCCTTCAAGTCGGAGCTGAAGTGGGAGGGGAACCGGACCTAGAAATAAGAAGGATGAGCTCTTAAGATTTGCCCCCGATCCTTAGAAATGCAAGTAGTTTGGATATGCACGACTGAAAACAGGTAGAAAGCATGTTTAAATAAAAATATAGGGTGTCTAAAAACAAACCGCTTACTTTTCCAGACACAATCTTTTCATATATCTGAATAGGTTGATCCGCGAAGAACGGAGGGTAGCCAGCTGCCATTTCATAGATGAGGACTCCGAGGGCCCACCAGTCCACAGCTTTGTTATAGCCCTACAGCAGTCAAGAGAGGAAAAGGTATAAGAGGCTTGTCATTGAGACACATTCTTAATTCAACATATTCAAAAATAACTCATTATTACAGTGTATTGTATAAAATTCAACACAAGTCTGCAAATGATAACACCCACTACTGCCTACACCTTTGGTTACTCAGACTGTGAGATTAATATTTGTTGTAATTTACCTTTGTGTAAAACCAACTTTGCCTCAATCAAAGACATTTTCTATATTATTGCACATAAATAAATAAAAATAAATTCTGGCAGAAAGAGCTGCTGCAATTGAAAAGCAACAACAATACAGTTTTATCAGTTTTGCTGTTAAAAAAGTAATAAAAAACTATTTTATATATATATATATATATATATATATGTATATGTATATACTTTGCTGAGGATGATTTCTGGTGCCAGGTACTCCGGTGTCCCACACAACGTCCAGGTCCTGCCTTTTACCCTCTTGGCAAATCCGAAGTCTGTCACCTAAGAGTCAGATGCACATATATAAACATGGACAAGTGGTGGGGGGGAAACATTATACATGTTACGTGTTAATTTGTTATGTTGTAGCTCACCTGAATGTAGCCGTGATGATCGATAAGCAGGTTCTCAGGTTTCAGATCTCTGTATATGAGATCTAGTGAATGGAGGTACTCAAATGTCAGAACTATTTGAGCGGCATAAAATCGTGCATGTGGTTCACTGGAAAGGAAGGAGAGAGAGAGAGAGAGAGAGAGGGAGAGAGAGAGAGGAGTGTTCATCAAAAAAAAGACTGATCAAAACAGCAGAAAATTGAAGTTACAAAAAAGAAAATGAAGCTTCATCCAAACGTCTCTTGTTTTAGTTGAGTTTAGATTGGTTATGCCTGCCATCAACACTACTCTAGAGTTTCTGTGACTTATCTACGAGCGCTGTTAAAGCTTAATATCAGTCCTATCTTCTAAGAATGAAATGAAACCCCAGCTATTACTTGTGACTTTTTACTTTCATCTCTGCTTTGTCATCTTTTCTGCCACACAACTTAATACAAATACACAGTTCCTATTTACACTGGGACATACAGTATGTGCACATGTGATGTGAGTTTTTCAGGTGTGATGCAATGTAAAGGTTGTTTTAGACAATGTATTAGTTGTATTAGTTTGGATGTAGCCTAAGACACGACATAATATGTAACGAGTTCATGCTCACCTGAATCTTCCAATTCGTCTTAGGTGTGAAAACATCTCTCCCCCTGGAACGTACTCCATCACCATGTACAAATTAGAGTTGTCCTAAAAAAAAACATATATAAAGACAGTTGCTGCTAACACATTACTGACATTTTAAGTACTACATTAGTTTACAGATTAAGCGACGAAAAACGTACCTTAAACGCGTACTCAAGTTTGACAAGAAAGGGGAAGCTCACAGCCTGTAATATCCTCTTCTCGTTTAGTGTGTGTTCTATTTGCTTGAGTTTTACCACCTGGCATAAAAAAGAGATAATGATAAGCTTGTCAGGAATATCTCACGTTAGCAGGAGAGGTCGCAGACTCTGAGAGGAATGAAGACATTTTTATGTATTTTTATTTGACTTGTGTCCTAGTATCCTTGTAATGACACAGAACAGGATACAATGTCATTTAAGTTTGCAAGAAATATTTTGGCACCAATGTGTTTTTTACCTACCTTTTGCTTGTCCAGTATTTTCATGGCAAAGTATTGCTCTGTTCCTTTGTGTTTCACCAACATGACTCTCCCAAATGAGCCAGTACCCAAGGTCTTTAATCTGTCAAAGTCATCTAGGCACGTTGTGCTCTGTAGGAAAACAAGGTGTTAAGCTACTATGTAAATAAAGATACTGGGAGAAGTGAAGTTAACATTCCCATCATTCTCACCTGTGGTGGACATTCCCATTTCCGTAAGAAATCTTCTTTGGCTTTAGCTAGAAACTCTTTAACTAAAAAAACAAGAGAGTGTGCAATAAGGTACAGTTAGCCCACAGGTCTTCTGGAACAACATGTTTTTTTTTTTTTATATTAGTAGAGAGACACATTCAGGTTTTAGATGGAGCTTGTAAAACAACCAAATGCTATTATTCTACAAGGAGAAAGGAATATATGTGCTAATGGAAATTGTTAATCAATGCAGAAGAAAGGGGGCAACGTCAACTCTCATCTGGATATAAATTCAACTGGATCTTTTAAATATCACATACATTGCTTTTACAGGTAAGACAAAACACAACCACAAGACAACAAGGTCCAAGACAGGCAGTCTAGTGATGCATGCCAAGAAACTCAGTATATTTAGTCATTTAGTAGCCTAATTCAAAAGGAAAGAAGAGCCACAATTATTACAGGGTAGGTTTCTCTGAGCGTCTTGTGCATCACTTAACACGGTTTGGAGGATAACTATTAAAACACAGCATAAGAATGGTAAGCAGAGACAAACCAATGTATGGGAAACACAGCAGACAGCAGATATCCAGATTGAGAGAATGTGGATAACAAAAACACTGACTTATTATCAAAGCACACAACAAACGCAAGCACATCTAGCATGTCTTCACAATGAGACCAATGTCGCTCTGCCATTCTGGTCATCTTTTGGAGGGATGAGCATACCAAAAGTCTCTATTGATCACCAAAGTTGTGCAGGAACAATCACCCACATGGATGGGATGATACAAGAAGAGAAGAGAGAAATATAGAGTTCATGTACATAACAACAAGTATAACACAACACATCAACCATCAACAAGCAGTATGTGGTGAAACAAAGCGACAAGAATGAAAACAGAGTTGACATTCAACTGGGGAATTTGAACACAGACTGACTGTCTACCGCGGTGTTAGAAGAACAGGTGTACCCAAATGCCATGTAGTAGAAATTCAGTCGTGCATATTAGGTTAGATTAAAAAGATAACAACAAATAGGGGAGAAACAATTGTTGAAAAATATGTTGTATTTATTAATTATTAGCGTTGAGAATATCACAGATAAGTCATTTAAGATCATCTGGTTGACTGACTAAAATAAGAGATCGAATATGATCCACGTTGATCTAGTGCTACAACACACACCATCATCCATATTGATTAATCATATTATGATAAATAAGATGATGTTTATGAACCACTTCAAACCCAAGTACTCTATTCAATTAATCAATCATGTTTATGTCCAGGTTAAGGTAACGAACAGTTGTGACGTCACTCGTAATAATCTAAAAATCCCTGGTGGCTTTTCAATATATTCTTCCTGATTGGCCTTGTTAAACTAAAAGACTACACCAACTAACTAACTAAATAAATAAATAAATATTGTATGGTCAAATGCAATCCTCGTTTTAGCTTCAACATAACTTAAATGGTGAATTACATAACAGAGGTTGTGCAGATCAACAAACTAATTAATCAACTGCTACTACTCTCATAATCTGATTAATCAAATAAATCTAATTTTACAAGCCAAAGATTAGTTGCCGTGTTACAACATAACTCTCTCTTCGGTTGATTACAGAGAAGAAGAAAAAAGTGTTGTTTTGGTGCACATAAACTGCTCTCAAACATTTTGTACCTTGGGGGGGTAAATAAGCAAGCGCACACACAGACAGTGGGGCAACCTTTGCTGATAACAATGCCAAAATCCAAACAAGAATAACATGATTGGCTATGTCACTCTCCTCTGTTACATTACAGACATTGAGCGCAAAATAGCTGCCATGATGGCAACTGTTAAATCTCCATGTGACCAAGTGTGACTATCGTGGAGCCGCTTCACGAGATCCAGCTAATGGCAGCTAATGACAGCTATATAAAGTAAACACGGGGAGTCTAGAGTATAAACAGGGTTGTAGGTAACCAGGTCGTCTTAATCAGAGCAGCTACCCTTCAAACAAATCTGCAGCTCAGGGCACGGTGTCAGCTTAAACAGGTTTAACAGTTAGCCACAGCCCAGGATCTGTGGATCATACTGGCATTCGAAAAGAAATACTTGGCAGTAATAAGAACTGTCACTGATCTGATCACCTTTGTCTGCTGAATGTCTATGTTTGACACTGTTCACCATGTCTGCCAGGTCTCTCTCAACAGGTCAATAAATTCCAGAGGAACATTCGCACGGTACCATAAAGTGACATTAATTAAAACACACTAAGTGTGTAACTGAACACAGATGGTTCTCCACGGGTTTCTAAAGGTGTAAAGTGCTTGAAGGTAGTGGGCAATTCTCAGGAATAAGTGACTAACTACTGTAGTAAGACAGCAAATGGAAGTAACCTTTCAAAACTTCCTCCACGAACCTACAGCTTCTATACAGACAACCCAGGATGTTTGATATTACTGCATGTGACACACAGTGATGACCAGCTGCAGACATCAAAGTAAATGAGTGCAAAGTAACATGGGCCAATAGGCCAAATTACGTCAAACCTTTCAAAGCTTGTAATACCCCTTATCCTCTGACGAAGGTCTGATGACAAGCTGCTCCCGTCAATGACAAGCCGAGTGTGAGAAGTGAGCCTTGGTGGACTTTTACCACAGCAGGATTAGAATTGGGGCTCTAAATAAACACATCCGACACAATTCAAGTGTATCTGTGCGAGTGTGTGCGCACACACAGCAGTAGTTCCTAGTTTTATGAATGGAAAGAGGGCATTTGTCATTTCTTCACCATATTTGGTCAGGATGCTGTACAGAGGGAAAGCTTTGTTTATGTTGCTGAGACTAAAATGTAGCAGTGAGGCCTGAGGCAGAAACAGTCCCACAATGCCTTCATGTCAGATATATTGGCTATTTATAACAATTACTCATGGGTTTGTGGTTTATTGTTGGAGAATTAAGATAGTTGCAAAGTTTCTGTCTGGTACAGCAAGCAGTGCAGAGAATAGGCTGCAACTAAACAAACCCTCTGAGCCATGTTGGGCACAGAAGAGTTGATAAGGTGATGCTATGCTGAAGTCAGTCAACTGCCTACAATTTTCACCATTTTTGACAAGTATCTACCAGATGTTGTCTTGGCAAGTGCTAATTCTGTTCTCAGAAACATGACAAATACTGCTACAGTAGGGCACTAAAACTATTTTTCATCCAAACGTTTATTTGACAACTATTGTTTTGATTAGCTGGTTCGTGTACTTAACATTTAGTACCTACATGATTTAAAATATATGAAACAAACGTAGGTGTTGTTAGCAGGTCACGGGTAACTGAAAATAAGTGCAGTGTAAACAGATTCAGCAAATAAAGGATGACATTTAAAAATCAAGAGACTGAAACGCCCAGCATCCACTTTTCACCACGATGGAAAAGCAGAAGAAAGATGTGATGAGGCATGTGTGGAGTGGACTGATGAGGAAATTAGAACATTTCTCAACTTAGCGTTAGAAGAAAATAGTACTACAATAACAGATGAGAAGCAGCAAAATCACCTTTGATCAAACACTTTTTGATCTTTCTTTGCACTTTTTTGTGAGTGATTTGAATGGAGACCAGCCTTCTGTTTATTTGAATTAAAGGTGCACTTTATAACATATAGGAGGGATTTATTGGCAGAAATTGAATATACTAGTGATGTTTCTATAATTTGCTCTCTATAGCCTTGGAACAAGACTTTTATTTGTGATTTAGGCAGGGGCCTTGCTTTATGAACGCCACCATAGTACAACAATTCAGCCACAGTCTTTTGTATTTTGAAGTGGACCTTGCGCTGTAAACAAACATCTTTTCTGTTATGCAAAAGGGAGAGGTAAGCAAAGAGTCCACTGCTTGTTACAACCCTGGACCTTTACGCATTCTTTAACAATAATAAACTGTACAAAAATAAAAACATGTCAAATAAACTTTAATAACAATATATCAATGTAACAAAGACTCAGTATAAATGAATGTATGCACTTTGCTAACACACTTTGAGAGCAAATGTTTTCCCTCTTATTTGAGAAATGTGTATCTGTTCAACAAGTGTGTTTTGTCCACAAAGAAGCAGAAATCTAACCTTTATCTGTCATTGTATCGTGGTAATTAACGATAACTACTCACCTGTAATGTCAAACATGTCTAAATTGACTTCATATACAGGCCATCCACTGCCATGATTTCTAAATATTGGCATAGGTCATAGAAAAAACCACATCTGTCGACCTCTATGTGCCACCCTGAAGATTATCAGCCATTGTCCAATACATATTGAGGAAGGTGACTACATGTTAACTGTCTCTGTGTTTGTGTGTGTGTACAGGCCTGTACACCAGCACCACCACCACCACCATCAAGAGGCGATGAAATGACAGGGGCCTTCTTAGGGCTAATCCCCCCTCATAGCTAAAGTTAGCAGGCTAGCTGGTCGCCAAGCTTGATCCGTCTCGTGCACCAGCTGTCATGCAATCAAGCTATTATTAAACGCGTGGAACGATCAATATACGATAAGCATTGCATTCGCAGCTCTGTGATATGCGTTCATAGGTTGTTAACACTGTCGACTCAGTTCTCTCCTTCCCCACCCCCTTGCAACCCAGAATACCACAACCTCCACCATGTCCCCTTGCTGCTACCCACCTTAGCTAAGACTAGATAATATTACATTAGTGCAAATTCACACACACACACACACACACACACATACGGGGGGGGAGAGTCATTTTTGGAATGGTTGTTTTTCCTGTAGGTGGTGGGAAAATTGCGGGGGGATGCCGGAGGGCCCTCCCCCGCTGTACTGCCTGTAGCTGCCAGATAGGACAGTGTTAAGAGTTATAACAGGGTAACTAGCTACATCACGGAGGCTCGCTAAGTGTCAATTAAAACACAAACAAACACGCAAACAACGGCCCGGACTCACCGCTCTCTAGCTCGTTGCCCTTCTTGGCGGTGGCAGCGTTCCCCATGGTGTGGAAGACACGACGGACGCTCCGACTGAGAGGAGATGGCGGTGGCTACAGCTAACCTTGCCACAGATGGTACTATTCCCAAGCCCTTTAAAAATAGGTAAACACAATAGAAATATTCTGTTGCGTGGAAATGCGAGCAGATAAAGTCCAGCAGTCCCTTCCTGCAGCCCCCCTCACTCACTCTCCCTCTGTCCCTCCCTCTCCTTCTTCTTCTCCCAGGAAGATTTCCGCTCTTGCTCTCAGTGGAGTAACGTCTCTCTGCTTGTGTCTTCGTGTGACATGAAGCTAGCGGTCACTTGTGGTTCTCACTCCCCCTCCTCCCGCAGTCCTCTCCAGCCTTCAGCTGCACGCACGGCATGGTAAAAGCAGCCATAGCTGGAGCTTAGGTCAGGAGCACCCACCGACTGTTCGCTGGAGATTGTTATTCTTTTTTTATTATTATTATTGGGGCGGTCATCAAATAAATATCTGGATTTCTTCCCCCCAGGCATTTCCTTAACATTTATATTTGCATTACAACCCTGAGCCACATGATGGAGCTCACTCACTTTCCACCACAGTCCACTTTATACCATAATAATAATAATAATAATACTAGTAATAATAATAAACCATCCAACAGCTCAAAAAAAAGCGAAGTTTGAAGACGTCCCTAGAGCTCATAGGGATAGTTCAGTGTTTTATGTGGTTGTATGAGGTATTTACACATTGTCAACAGTACATCGCAGACTTGGTCTCACTGATTATTTAACTTAGCAACAAGGACACAATGGAAAACAGATTTTAGTTGCAAGACTCACTCAATAAAACCTAAGTCTGCCTTAAGGCTGCAGTGGTAGATTTTGGTGATTTATTTATTTATGTATTTTGATATAAATCTGTGTCTGTTTAGTATTTGTTAACAGAAATGATGTAACATCTGTCAACCAATTCTGTCAGACCTGACTGAGGGAGCATTTGTGTGTTTACAGTGGCAGAGCAGTGGTGCGCCAGGGCAAAACGCATTTATTATTATTGACTTATTATTTATCCCATCAAACTCCTTAACTAACCTTGTTTTTTGCACAGTAGTACTCACTCCTGAAACTGCTTGTGGGTGTTTCTTTGTGGTTTGTTTTGTATTTTAAGTCATGCTCCAACCTGTTTGCAGCAGTCTCTCTCAACATCAAACTGATGATATATTAAGTTTAAGAATATGTTTTTTTTTGTAATTTTGCCAATAGATGCCCTTTTCTAATGGCCGGTTGAAGACTTGAGGTCCGGGGATTCAATAGATGCCCTTTTCTAATGGCCGGTTGAAGACTTGAGGTCCGGGGATTCAACCCACAACCTTCCTATTGAAAGATGACCCTCTCAACCACTGATCCCACAGACGGTTAGTAATAGGTACTACTTGGGGTTATTAATAATTAAGTAGCTACAACAATATATTTTTCTTCTGTTCAGTCAGTCAGTCAGTCATCATCTACCGCTTTATCCTCTGCCAGAGGGTCGCGGGGGGTGCTGTGCCAATCTCAGCTACATCGGGCGATAGGCGGGGTACACCCTGGACAGTTCGCCAGTCCATCGCAGGGCCACACACAGATAGAGACAAACAACCATTCACTCTCACACTCACTCCTATGGTCAATTTGGAGTGTCCAATTTACCTATCCCCACATTGCATGTTTTTGGACTGTGGGAGGAAGCCGGAGTACCCGGAGAGAACCCACGCACACACGGGGAGAACATGCAAACTCCATGCAGAAAGGCCCTTGTTCCAACCGGGGCTCGAACCCGGGTCTTCTCGCTGCAAGGCGAGAGTGCTAACCACTACACCACCGTGTGGCCCCTTCTGTTCAGTATTAATCAATATCATGTTTATACATTGTGCAAATATGCTTTTAAGTGTAATTCACTTAGAAAGTTTTACCTCTAAACTGTAAAACTTTACCTGATTGCTTTCTGGTCAATAACAAATTGAAACCTTATTCAACTGTTATATTGAAATATTGAAATATTGAAAATCAATCTTTAATTAGCTGACTTTCATCACAATAAATACAGACACATAGCCCAGACCGTTAAATGTTTTAATATTTCGTTTTTAAGTATTGTAATAAACCTTTATCCAATGGCAATTGAACTGTCAATTTGCTCATGCCAAATACTTCTCTCAACTAAAGTAGAAGTATCCTACCTCAAATTTGTATTTGAATAAATACTAGTTTCACTACCAAATGTCAATGGCTGTAAGTAATATTTCAGTTTTTTATTGCTTAAAGACTTAAAGAAACCCTCTTCATGTCCTGATAGCTATCGATTGATAACATTGTTTGGGGGGAAAAGAAAAAAAAAAAGCTGTTGTCTGTAGCCTTCCCACAATAATAACCATGACCAATCAGTTCATTGTGAATGGAATGACTGACTGGTGTAAATGTTGGTCACTTACCAGCGTGTGTTCCTGCCCATGATCTTACTTCACGTGACCAGAGCCTTCACAACAACAAACACAGTGGCGTACACTGAGAGAGTAATAGAAAAACAGCAGAGCAAGTGTAGCCATAATTTCAAGATCTATTACAGAGAACAACTTCCAGTGATTAAGAGTGCAGCTTTGATGAAAAGACCAGTAGGAAATGGTACAATGAATTGATTTCATTAATTCTACCCTGCTATTGATAGCCTTTCCAAACCCACCCTATAGCTTTAATCCCAAAACAAAAAGAAGTACTCAGATCCTTTATCTGTGTAAAAATAACAAGACTAATGTAACACCACGTGTCAACTTGAACTGTTAATGGCAACAGTAGTAGTATTCATTTTTGTCATATACATGTAATGGTGCATTTGCCTTTTAGAAAGATTTAAAAAAAAAAAAAAAGAATCCTGCTAATTCACCTTTTAATTGGTGTATCTGCAATTCTAAAAGTGTTTTTGATTTGATCTATGCTTTTGTATAAAATACATTTAAGTTTTTAACTTTTAGAACCAACAAATTATTACTGTTAATTGTTACTTTTCATTAATTGGGTGTTGACTGATCATGCTTAGACAGAATTTCATAAGCATACATTTAAGTAAAGGTTCACTGTACCTCCAAGTCAAAAAATATGTAATATGTAATTTATGTAAAAACAATAATTTTATTATGGGGGGCGAAAAGCCTGCATTGATGCTACTTTAGTGCACATTATTCGCAGAATGTGAGCCATCTTATAGTAAAAGCACTTTATTTGCATTCCTTTAAATTTATATTATTATTTCTTTTATATGTAAGTAAGCAACCCGCTAATGTTGCAGCATTAAATAAAAGAGAATAAGTCTCCCTGTTAGTCACATTGAGTTATTATTATTATGTTATGTGTGAAATACTTTTAGAATATCTTCACTCAAATGCCCTAACAGAACAGTTTTAGTTTTCAAGGTAAGATGTAGACATCTTGACACGCATATATCCACTTAATTAAATTATTGTATATTTAGTATAAACTGTCCATTTATCCACATATAATAAATTGATAAGTTTAGCTAGAATCAATGCCCCTTAAAAATGTGGCCTCTTACATCCTCTCAAAAATGAACCCACCTGGTACAACATAAAGCCAATTTATTATTTTGTTAGCTTCAGTGTTTTGGTGTAAAGAGCATCAGATTCCACAATGTGAGAAGTATAATTTGTACTTCAATGCATACTTTTACTTTGGATCACTGCTTCCAGTAAAGATTAAATGGCCTGATGTCTCAACTGAAAACATCATCCGTCTTTCACCACTTTATCCTCCACATGAGGGTCATGGGGGTGCTGGTGCCAATCCCAGCTGACAGGTCTCCAGTCCATCACAGGGCCGCATAGAGACAAACAACCATCCACTCTCACACCTACGGTCAATGTAGAGTGTCCACCTTACATACGTACAATAAGAGCCTTATAATAGTGGACATAAAAGCCACTCAGACACATTAATCTGCTTCTAACCACTGACAAAATGAATATATACTGTTAATATAAACAGCCTGTAATAAAAAGAGTACTTGGAGGTAATGCTCCAACAAGGACAGGTTGGAATAACAGTGCATGATGCAATGTTTGCACAGACATACTGACTGAACTGACAAAATGCTCAATGTATGAATGTCACTCAAAATGTAAGTACAGCCCCATGGTTGCTATAGCAACAGCGTGTTCAACTGACACTAAATGCTGCTGACAATAGTGAAAAATGTTAAATTTTTTTGTGAGAGCGTTATTTGCTGTTCGTCTTTGAACTTTGAGAGCTTTGCAGTCGCTCGTTAGTTAAGCCAATCAAATACAAGAATAAACTAATGGATCTTGACAAGACATCATTCATGTCCCACAGTATAGAACATAGTTGAAAATCTCATATATTCTCTTTTAAATTCCTTATTTTAATTATCGAGCAAGTCACGTTGCGTGCATGCTGTGTGTCATCAGTTAATATACTTTGTAAGATACAGCAGGTTTATCATGAACTGACAAAGTGTTTTTTCTTCTTTTATTAGATTTTAAATGTTCGTTGGAAACTTATAATATGAGATGGATGGGCTGGCAGATCACTCTGCACAGCCTGATTGCACATACTGTGAGTCTGTTATTAATTATCATTAACATGTAGGATGGGGAGGTTCCTCCTCACTCAGCCAGCTGTCATATTTTGATAAGGAGTCTGGTGTTAGATTGCAGGCTTACTGCATAACTTATGTGTTAACCTTTTGTTACTTGGTGCACAACTTCTCAAATTAGGAGTGTAGTGCATATTCCCCACGTTTGAATATAGCATTACAAGGGACTGTGGTGCACTCTTTTTTGATTCTATTCTCAAATTTGTCACCATGGAATAATAATAATGTTTATTGCAGTAATATTGTAAGTAATTACACAATGAAAAATGACAATGAAATGTTTTAAACATTAAACATTTCACACATATAAACATGCAGATGCAGTCAAATTGATCATGTTTTTTAAATGAGTAAAACATTTGCATTAGCCATTGTATAAGGGAAAATAAGTTTAAAAGACATTTTTCAGAATAAAATGCCCAGTTTCCTGATCTTAATCCTGGAATCCATGTTATAATTGTCTTAATATAAATTACATGATATTTGGGCAAATCAGCTCTTAAGCCAAGGGTGTCAAACCCATTTTAGTTCAGGGTCACTTTACCAGTAAAACGATAGCATAATAACCTATAAACAACAAGATCGGCAAATATTTCCCTGTCTTTTGCATATAATGAAGCATCATTATATGAAGCATTTTTTTTAATAAAACATAGGATGAACAACTGGAAATCCCTTGAGAAAAATACCGTAAGTGCAATTTCAACATTATTATGCCTAAGTTTACCATTTACACGTGTGCATATAACAACTTACAGACCACAGTGGATCTACAACAGCACAAAACATTTAGTCACAGGTATCTGGAACTGAAAAATATAGCATATCACAGATTCACAAATTCATCCTGTGGGCCAGATCAGGCCCTCCGGTGGGCCATTTCTGGCCCACGAGCTGTATGTTTGACACCCCTGTCTTAAACTTTCCCTTAATGGAACTTTGTTGTACTGTAAGGTAGACATATCAATGTTTGAAATAGCATATTATTGTAGTTGGGTTCTCTTGTACAGTTCTTATTTTTACACTTATTTTATGCATATATGTTATTTTAGTTTCTTTGTAATATTTATATTTTTCTTATGTATATTTATACTTTTTTTTTTACAAAAGCATCTCTTTCTTACTTTATGCTGGTGTTTTTGAGTGGACAGCAAAGTAAGAATTTCATTGTACAGGGAAACGTGTTTCTTTACTGTGCATATGACAATAAACACTTTGAATCTTGAATCTTGAATCTTACGGATGCAAAGCACCAGTTCTTGCAGTTATCCTACTTTATGACACAAGAGGGCAGCAGATCTCTTCGGTTCTTCTGTGAAGAAAATACACTTGGTGCCTGGTCTGTGTGCAATGATGTTTTTTTTTTGCCTTGGCCACAGTCTCTGGGACTTGATTCAATTTCTTGATTTAAGGCAATTGTTTTCAGTTATGCGTTTTCTGTTCAAATGTTGTAACTGGGTTATTTTGGCATTTGGCTGATGTAAGCGAGATGGTTGTCTACTTGGTGAATTTAGCATATCTCGTGTGATTAAGTTGTACTTTTGGCCCACTGTATCCCGTCAGAGCTGTGGTATGTTGATGCTGAAAAAACAGCACTTTATGTATCTATAGATATCCAAGGGATTTTCTCTTGGTAAATAATACATAGGGCTACATTTTGTGTTTCATATAAAAAAAAGTGTGTGCAATCTTGTGTAGAGATATTTTGCTTATTGAATCTGACACTCATCTGTTTTCACTCTTTTATCTGATTGTTTCTCCTTTTCTTCCCAACAAACAGCATGTCATGTTCGTCCCAACTGACCAGCTGCTCTCCATATTGGATTTTTTTTTTTTTTTTTTTTATGTTTCTAGCAAACAGACTGGGCTGTTCTTCAAAGGGAATGATTTATGCCCGTAAATGAATGAATGAAAAGCCATATCTTATCCTGTTTTCTGACTCGCTCTGTTTAGAGCTGCATCTACGGAGCATGATGCATTTTTTCTTTCAGCATGGGGCATTGAGCTACATTTAACAATGACTGTCAATATAGTGTGTTCTAACCAAGAATGACACTAACCAAGTTAGTGTAAAACATAATTCAAAGCCTTTATTTGTCGAGGCGATTGAAATATTGCGTAGAGCGGCTGGATTTCAGACACACCCTAATACACATTCACACAGGAGCTGCCTAGTCCAACCACAGCTTTCCTCTGTTGGCTACTGACCAACTTCACTCCAGTGGTTGTTGCCGAAGTGCTTTCCTCCACAGCACATCAACTGAATTTATGGGGAGTGGGCTGTGTGATATTTGCAGCTATCAAGCTTCTGGTTGTCACTTGATCCCTGAATATTTTTCCCCCCTCTTATTGGAATTCAAACCAACGACATCGTATTGGAAAGGTTTCTGAAGGTTACTAGAACTCAGAATGCTGGACTGCAGGACTCTTGTTGTATTTTTAGTGGGTGGGTCACGCATGGTGTGTTTGGCTTTGCCTGCGTGAAGACTGCAAAACATCATCTATTACAGTGGTCCAAAAAAAGAGATCAAACTGATTAATGTGCTGATGTAATGTAGACGTGGACCCTAAAGTCTGAACGTGGTCTCAGCCTTTTTTGAATCCAGACAGTAGTCTTAGTCTCCACCCTGTTTGCATTCATGTATTTCTATTAGTGAGGTTTTCAACGTTGTGATAAAGCTAAAAAAAGAAGAGAGAGAAAGAAGAGATTGCAGGTTGCAGGCAGGCAGTGATTATCTGGTTATCTCCTTCTTATCAGTCACCAGCTTCTATTAGGATGTTGCATGTGGTTCCAGGACATTACCCATTTCCTCCTCTGTATATCAAAGCCTCCAGGTCCCCCCTCCCTCCCCACAGCCTAATTCACTCCAGATGAGCACAATGGGACATTTGATTTAGTGTGCAAAGACACATGTATACAGCTGTGTCAGCTTGCCTCAAACAGCTGGCGCGGAGCTCCGGTACAACTTTTAATCATGCATTTATTTGTGTAATTAAGATAAAAAAAAAAAAAGATAATTAAAGAAAACAACAACACAGAGGACTGTGTTGGACTGTTCTCAGCGGCGGACCGATCAGATATTTACTTCAGTGTGATGTAGGTCCTGTCTTTATTGAAGCGCACACTGTTAGCAACTGCTCATGGTTTAACGACATGCAGGTGATACAAATCATGTGCAAACGGCAGAAGGTTTTCCAAATGTTGTCAACACGCATGACAGCTCTCCCCGTGAATATATTTCTTATGCACTTTGGACACCGCACAAGAAGCTCAAGTGACCTGTTGCAAAGGGCTTCAATTCTGATATTGTTACTAATGTGTACATCATTTTTTTTTATCTGCTTTTATTAAGCTGTTTTAGGCTTGACTTGGAACATGGGCCGTGATTATGCAGAACACACCAGGGCTGTCACATATCAGTGCTCGTGTTTGCAGTCAGGTTCCTGTATCAGCTCCAAACTGGGTGAGCTCAAGTGATATCATATGGTGTGTCCGCCTGGGAATGTTGATCTGACAACCATAAGGGCTTTTCTCTGTTCAGTTGTGTATATACTGTGCCAAGTCTCCTTTGTGCCTCTATGCAGAGAATATCCACATTCTTTTGTCCCGTGTCAGGCTCAGTGGTGCACTACAACATAAATGCCTATAATTTCATAACCACAAGATAATGTATTCTTACCAACAGAGGATGGTTTAAAAGTACTCAGACAGTTGCTCAGGCAGCTAATTTGGGAAAGATGCACAATAAACCCTTTGAAGTTATGCTTTAGTGCCAGCACTTGAACACCCCCCCCCACCTCCACCCAGCCCTCCAAAAAACAGCACATACCATGCAGCTTCTCTGTGGTTCACTGTTTTTTGTTGCTGAAAGGAAGGTAATGTTGCATTTGATTAAGTGTTTCATTAGCTAAGCATTGCACACACAAGGAAATCTGAATAGAAAATGCACCAAGAAAAGTGGCCCAAGTCACCTTGCGAGAGTATATTCCATTTCAAAAAAACTTGTTTCCCTCCTTGACAGACCTTTCTAAATGTATTCAGTGTTCCCTCAGAAGAATTTTCTCTTGTTTTTATTCATAGACAGGGTGATTCATGCTCACTGCGAGAGGTGAAACTATTGGCCGAGGCAGAGAAGCCCAGTCAGTGTCTTTTCTACTGCGGCGTTTCAGAGATGGCAGAGATTATGGGAGGATAACACTGCACAACATGGCCGCCACAAACCAGATCATAGCAAAGACAATCAAAGACAGAGTGAAAGCTACAGCAGTAAGCTCTTTTAAATATCCGCCTCCCCCGCCCTGACCGAGTAAGAGTGCTACCCTCAAGTCAACTGTTTCCAGCCCCGATCTTTGCACTGGTGGAACCGCCGTAAGCCCCATTTGTATGAATACTGGACAGTGAGTATAGAGCTGGATATAAATCCCTCAAAGCAAAGCAAACAGTGCAGTAAGTGGCCTATGATAATATTAAACCAAAGCAGTCATGCTGTAAAATCAGTGTCATGCTAGAACTGATAAGACGTAATGCTGGCCATAATCATTTATGGCACTGGGGTTAGGTCATACAAGATTGTCACGACAAAAGCCTTGTTGTTACTCATGTATGGTCGTACAGCCACACGGCTCGCTGCCCGGTCACACCCGAGTTGACATTTTGAGTCACTTTCTCTCAGAGGTTAGACTATGCAATATAATGCATGTGGTGGAAATCCACTGACACATCCCCATACATCTCGAAAGTCAAGCTTCTTTGACTTTTAAGCATTTGACCCTTTACCTCCTTGACTTTTGCCCATATGTTTTTAGATTGATGAATGCGGTTTTTCCACCTCCCAGACAGCTATTGGTTTCAGTTCATTTCCAAGTGGTGCGACACTCGACATCAAGAGACTTGCTCGAGCAAGGCAATCCATCATAACGGACATTTATTCGTCTTTATTTTTTTGTCAGCGTTAGGTTAATGGCTGCATGGTAATGCACTTAAAAGCCGGGATTGTTTTGCAAATGCTTTCAAGTGCGGAAATGAAGCCCCACTGACCGAGGCTTGCAGGGATGTGAGCAACTAAACATCCGCTTTAATAAACCGAATGCCCAAATTCACTTTTTTCATGACATGAATTTCAATTTTGAGAAATTTGATCCAACTATGCAGCGTGTAGCTTGCAGACATTTTTAGATGGTGATCTTGGTTTTCTGGTCTGCGTGTGGACCGTACGGTCGAGTCTTTCTGTCCTCGACAAACCCTGTGTTTTTAAACCATGAGCAGCTGTTTCCAGCCCAAAAAGAAAGAAAAAAAAAGCAGAAATCCCCAGAAAGTCTTGACAGTATGCTGATTAACAGAACTTTAAGTCAAAGAGCGAGTGTAAACTATTACTGGTAAGGTAAACATAACGTTTCAGATAATTGCACATAACACACAATGAAAGCTAAACTTATATTTACATGGTTACCAAAATAAGACCTCCACTTGATTGGACCTGTTTCTGTGCTTGAGTATTATTTGAGCGCTGCGTTGGCAGTTTGTTTACATGTTAGCAATAACAACATACTGAGCGGATAAAGCCTCAGAGCTGTATTTGGGCTCCCCTATAGTCATAAATCACTTAATCTACTGTCAACCCTTAAGCCAAAGGTCTGTTTGAATAGAGTGTGCTTCCTTATTAGGCTGCAGAGTCACAGAGCCACATATTTAATAGATGTAACTCATGCAGTATGAAGTGCACGCTTATATTTATAATGTCACTTCAGTTAATAAGGCTCAGATATCTTTAGGTGCTAATTTCTAAATTTTATGATTACATTTTCCTCAAAAGTTTCATACAAAAGTGAAAGACAGATAAAATAACAAGGCTAATATTGAAGTCTGTTTAATCCCCTTCAGGGAAATTGTCTTTAATTGTGCTGGTATTGTTATTTTTTTGGGCAGCCACAGTAACAAGGAGCCAACTCAAGTACTGAGTTGATGTTGCTATGTTAATATTTGCAAACTATTTCAGGTTTGAGGCTCTTCAACAGCAACGTAAAACACTACCTGCAATATTTGGGCAGCAAATGCCTTCAGCCGACTGCTTTAACTTAATAATTTAGAATTTACTAAAAAAAAAAGAAGAAAAAAAAGAAGTATGCCGCAATAGAGTCTCTCTCTCTGAAGCAAATTTCCAATATTACAATTATACTTTCATTTAAAAAGTTCATATTGAATTAACTTGTTTGCTTGTTGGCTCCCAAGAAGGCACAGGAATTAATTGACGCGTCTGCACCATAATTTTTTTTTTTGTAGAATTACAATTTGCAGTAAATGCACGAGGCAATGTGCAAAAATAGAAGATGTCTGTAGATGATATTTTTTCAGTCTTTTTGACAGTCAGTGTCACCTCGGGGCAGAGAGGTTACAGGTAGACGGAAGCGCCTCTAAGGGACAGGTTTACTTCAGGGAACATGAATCAAACATGGGAGAGCAGCAGCAGCAGTACGAGACAAACTCCTTTTAATTAATTGCAGCACACTGATAACGACTGAGATGAAACGCCTCACCTGTTCTGGTGCTGCATGTCAATTCTACAGACAGCACCTTTTGCGTGGCAGAAATGAGTGTGAGGACAAGGATGAGCATGCTGAGTGGCAATTCTTGTTTTGAGAATGTTTTATTCATCTGTTTGAAATTTTTGGCTGCGTTCATATTTGGTTTGCAAAAGCTATCCCTGTGATAAATAACCAAAAATGTGCCGCCCTAAATGCCCTTGAACTGTTTTATATGACTGTGGATAAAGCTGGAGTTGACAGCTCATCATTTATAATTCAATTAGACCAGCTATGGTTTAGTGGTTTGTTGGCTGGTTTGTGTGTAGAAGTGTCAAAAAATTCAAATTTAAAGTGAATCTGCTGATGATAGTCGTCCCATTAAAGCAATATTTCTCAGTTGTGCACTCTGCCAAATGTTGCTTATTTTAAATCTTCGGCATGCTTTTGTATTATTTTAATTATCAGCGTTATAAATTCCTATTTCTGCAAGATGCTGCAGATGTGAGTTCATTCTCTGATTGTCGCATTTTCCACCCCTTATTTTCTGAGGATGTGATTAAATGGCTTTTTGGCATCAGCACATGCAGGAGACTGGTTGTGTTTCATGCAAATATAATGACTTCTGCCTCTGCTCTAAATATTTAGCCATTGAAACCCTGCAGTTCATGCTCTGTGTCTGCTTTAATAAGATGTGACCGTTTCTGGACCTAAACTCCTTTCGCATTATTACCAAATTCAAATAGCTCTAAATTTTGCCTTGGACACGGGAGACAGGTTTTGGCCTAAGGTACTGGTGTTCAGCAAGGAATAGCTTGTTAAATAGTTTAAAATCAGAGCTGAGAAGTCTGCAGAGGCGCCTCACACATATTACTGAAGACATCACCGATTCCAGGATAACTTTCTGATCTTTCAGTATTCAGTCTGACTTCAACTTTCCCTTTATAAATCAAGAACGTGGGAAGGGTATTCTCGGCTCAGCTCGGCTTTTTTCAAAACTCTCCTGATAGCTCTGCTTCCTATGTTCAACATCTTTTTTTGTAGCCAGAGTCTGTCTGCTACTGTTGTAATTAAGACCAAGAATTATCAGACTGGAATCAGATGAAAGGCTCATAAAGCACTACTGAATTGGGACTCTTGCCAGCGGCCAGCTCAGTTACAGACTTAATTCATATTCCCTTTGTTCCTCTCCAATCTCATAGAGGTCTTGAGGCAGCTGAAGGACTGGTGGCTCTAGCGACAATGTAACAGGTTTTAAATAGACCATTTCCAGTGGCACCATGTGGCAAGGAAAGGCTTCAAAGAGCCAACAATTTGCTATGAAATTAAACCAAGGATCGCTCTGGCCCACATGATACCGTGTGTCTCCAGCGTTGCAATATGCAATGTTATGATGCAAACATTTTGCACACCCACATCAGAGACCCCTAAACACCATTATTATTCTGAAGATGAGAGTCCATCACGGCAATCATGTGAACGAGTTATTTCCATTCATACTGTGCTACATCATCCGTTGTGCTTCCCATTCTTGGCTGAAACCCTCTAATAGACTGTTTCCAGTCTGTTTGTGTAAACACGGTTGAAATTATGCAACCTAGCCTTGCAAGTAAAATGATTCTGTTTGTAAAGCTGGTTTGATATTCCAGTCATTCCCAACCAGGCCATCTGGTGGCGGTCTATGCACTCTCCTAGTAGATCATTCCTCTTAGCAATGCCGTTGCCCTATCACTTGTTACCTCATTAAAATGAGTGATAATAAATCCCACAGGCCATGTGCAATGAAATTACATTGGTCTTCAAACACATGCATACCCCCACCATCATAATGCATGTATGCATATAAAAACACACGGAGCAGCCCCCTATACAAACCACTCCACTATTAAAATATTTCATTTCAAATCCCATTTCATAGTCGAGCTTTCCAGGTGCTCACTTCACACGCAATATAGAGACATGAAGTGAAGGCTGGATTTTCAAAATACAGACCGGAGAGGAATGTTTAATCAGCCAAGGTCACTGTGCGTTGCCATGCGCTGTTGTTGGAGGAGGGTCTGGGAGAGAGGGACCATCCCTCATCTGTATTCTCTTCAGATGGCTCGCGTTTGTAGGATCATGCAGATATGGGATTTTTCTCTGAGAATTAAAACCCAGATGTCATGCTACCAGACGCACACATCCTCACCACAGTAAAATATTATTTATGGCTCTGCAGTCAGCATAACTAATGCCTCACACTCAGCAATCACTCACTGTGAACAATGCAAAAAATTGTCTTCGGTTTGAACTTGTTGGCAATAATCCAGTTCCACCCATGTAGCCAAACCTATCTGCCCTCCAAATAAAATGCTTTCACAGAAGGCATAACAGAAATCTTCATGTTTGGCTCCCGTTCTTTTCCCTCATTTTTGCATGTTATTTTAAATGTGGAGAAAACACAGGGTAACCTTTTCCATAACGCTGTACTGGCTTTGCCTGTTTCTTGAGTAAATCCTTCAGTGTAAAAGATAATTTATTCCCTTTTGTGTCGCGTTTGAATGTGTTGAGATCACACTAATTTGCGCTTGAACTTGTTTCATACGGCGCTAGATTTGAAAGTCGTTGCTAGTAAATGCAGTTAATTAATAATTTGCTGGGAGAAGGTGGGAAATTAAAGGCGTTCACATTTAAATTCACGTGCAAATAACACATGAACTTTATTGTCTCCCTCTTCTGCATTTGATGGCCTTTTTTTTTCTCATCATTTGTTTGTAATTTGGAAATAAGTCAGAGCAGGTACAGACTGACAGAGAGTGACTGTCCCACTAGAATGGGAGGGAATGTCATGTACACAGTTTACATATATACCCACCTACACACATGTAAACATACATGTGTACATCTACACGGATGTATCATGAATTATGGATTCAAATAAAACAGACAAACACATGACAATAACTAGAACATTAAAATACATAAACCCCTCACCTTCCCTCTGGGGCATTTAATGTCATTATTATGAGGTAATATTCGGAGAGCATCACTATATCTGCACGTACATTCGATATTTAACACATTTTTGTTGCGACGCAGAAATCTCACATCTGTCGTGAAGCGGCAATTGGCTGTGCTACAGTGACGAAGCTGCCAAGAGCTTTCTGCTGTTTTACATAGAGAAGAGAGGCTTTGATCTCCCTTGGTGAATTGAGCTGCAATAACTGTCTCAACAGGAGAGATAAGATCCACACATCAGGTACAAGCAAAAGCAACAATATGACAACTGTGTTCCATGCACTATTTGATTATGCTAATGCACCGAATAAATACGGCCCCTCGCAAACCAAACGGCACTTTTAAAGACATCTGTTCTCTTCCTTTGTTATCATCTTGAAGCCACAGCACATATTCATGTGATTTACAGTTAAGAAATGACATTAAAATATGTTAACCTTTCACCTAAAAATACCCCCCAAACTCTTTTATAACCACAGATTGGACTTAACAAGCTCCAGGGTTTATGTTGGATTAATTCAAAATAGACGAGGGAGTTTATCATGTTAATGTTCACCCAGGCATTTTTTGGCACAACACATAATTCCTTGTGGAGCCTGTGAGTGAAACCTTTTTGAGCGGGTGCCCATATCGCTGCATTCTCCGTCCTGACATTATAACTCCTCACAACGGAAAGGGACCATGAGTCGGTGCCAGCCAACTATACTTAGAGCGGAAGACATTAAATGGAGACATACCTGAAGTGACACAAACTTGGCAGGGCCAAAATAGTTTCCAGATAGTTAATTAACCTTAGTGGCTGGTACAGCAGTCTTGAGTGGCTGGTCAGTCGCAGCCTGTGCTGGGATAAATACAACCAGTCATGTTGACATGCCACAGTTCATACATGTCATGTGCACACTGCCAGGCTTTACACTTTGTTTAGAGCTGAGTTCACAGGGTATTTTCATCAAGGAGGGGGGAAAAGGTGCGTAGCCATAATGTTATGCAAACAGAGAAGTCTCCCCGGCCCATAATTAACTCAAGCAGTTTTCTCAAATTATATTTATGTAGAGCCGTAATACAATCTGCGTTTTCTGGTTGTTGTTTTTTTAAATGATAATAATAGTAGGGCTGCAACATTTAATGGATAAATCATTTACAAAGATGAATCATCAACTATTTTAATAATTCATCTTTTTTTTTTTTTAATAAGAAACAAAAACAAAGTCTGTGATTTCAGCTTGTTAAATGGGAATATCCTCTGGTTTTAATGTATTTTGGTTTGTGGACAAAACCTTTGACATTTGTGAATGTCGTCGTTTTGAGGCTTGGAAAAAAATATATCATTTTATTGACAAATTTAAAAAATGAATACGTTAATTAAGGAAATAATCAAGAGGTTAATCGATAATGAAAAAAACCCTAATCATTATTATAATGATTATTTAAACAGTGTATCTATTATATTCAGAAGACTGTTGCTTTTCAAATGATTATTACTATTGTTAAACGTGGATTCATAGTGCAAATAATAGTTTGTTGCAGTATTAAATGAGATATCCTATTTCTATGATGGAAAAATCATAGAAATCTGTCTCATGTGTGATGGAAAAAAAAATGTCTCTGTAGGAGAGCAGTTTTAGTGCAGATAGGTAGTGAATGCTACACTGATGTTTGAGGTATTACGGTGGTTTGCTGCATGAAGTCCAGATGTCACTCTGCTGTGATTTTATGGAGAGAAAATGTGCGGCTCTGAGGTGGCAGCTCAAAGTAACTATTAAGTCCACTTTGCGACATGAACATTGATGTGGATCACTCCTCCGCTTTTAAACATTTCCATATTTCTCATCACCATCGCACACACAGTGGAATTGACTCGATTTTCAAAAGCCATATCTCCAAATCAAAAAGTTCACGAGTGGACCGAGAGCGACGCATCTGGTGGGCAACTCCTCACTGCTCCTAGAAACAGGGGGGGGAAAAAAAGTCATCATATTTATTGACAGAGATTGCATGTGTCAGAAAAACGGATATAAAGTTGGTGGAATGAAGCTCAAACTGGAATGAGGGAATGATGACACTTGCATGGCTGCCATTACACAAATGAATAGGAAACAGGTGGAAACAGCAGGCACACACTCGAGACACTCAATTTTACAAGCGTTGATGTTTTGCAGGCTATTTCACAACCGCCCTCTGAGAGCAGAATCCTTCGGTTTTTTTTTTTGGTTGCGCACAAAAGGTTACACACATGCTTTCTTAGCCACAGAGTCTCCGTGTGGCGCTCCCACACGCATGATACTTTCCTCACTTTTCTCACAAAATGCAGACGACTGAGTCCTATTGTGAAGTCGTATCAGTGGAGAGTTCAGCACCTCAAAGACTCGTGTCCGGACAAAAGAGGACAGCAAGGCTTTCTTTTTTTTTCCCCCCAATTTGTTGAGCAAACCCAGTCAGTTTGAAAAGTCATATTAGCATGATATTAATGCCAAAAACAATCATGGCTTACATGTTGTAACTGTGTCCCGAGTTCTGTCCCGTATAAGCTCCACTAATGTCATACCCCTACGCCCTGTCCCTGTCAAGCTGCACCCTGATATTTTGTTTTAACAGAGTTTGGGTGATTTAAGAAACCCTAACAGAAGAAGACATGCGGTTTGTATTCTCATGGCTGTCTCAGCTTAAATGTCTCCAGATTCTTTATGGAAGGGGATTGTAGGGGGTTATTTGCTGACGTTATTTACACGGAGAAGGTTTTGTAGCCTCCTCTTTGGCCAGAACATCAGGATTTTGGAATTTTTTGGCAGTGACCTACATCTGGATTTCTGCACCAGAGGGTGCCCCACCCCCTGACAGTCTCTTGCAGACCCATACGCCTGTGTGTGTGTTTTTTTCCTTCTTTTTTTTTCTTCTCTTTCTCTCTTTTTCTCTCTGAGTTACGTGACAACATACACAACTGGGAATCTAACACTTGGAGTTTCTTGTCACACCTATCAGAGTCCAGTGAAGCCCTAAGACAATACTTCCTCACTGTCTCTGTTACAAATATGAAACACAGGAAGAAAGAGACAAGAGTGTCCTTCAGGCCGTATTCTTCATGCTGTGTGTGGAACAGTATGTGTATAGTGCCCAATCTGGTTTTCATCCTCAGAGCCCCACCCTGGCTGAAATACAATGGATTGGGAGCAGGCCTGTGACTTTTAACTCACTCTGCAGATTCTATGCTCTGCCGCCAGTCTGGCCAATCTGCAGCCCAGAAAATTCCCTTGATGTGTCGGCCAAAGCAGCTTTAAATTCAATCATAAGGTGCATAGGTTCCCTTGTTATAGTACATCCATGTTCCTCCACTCAGACACAAGGACGTTGCGTTTACATTCAGCAATGTGGAAAAAGACAGAATGATTTTAGCCATGAATCTTGGCTCCCAAAGTGATGAATTGCAAGACAAAGGAAGTTTACTGAAACTTTTCAATAGTTAATCAGCAAAGTCCCTGGTGTTTCTCGGACTGGAAAACAGTTAAAGTAATTGTAATTTTTCTGTCAGTTGTTGAAATTCTACCATGATTTTAATATACGGTTAAATAGATCAGCTGGCCTATCGCCCGGAGTGCATAATCAAATCTATATTTGTCCTAGTCTTTTCCATCCTGTTACTGAAGTACACTTTTCAAGAAAGGGAATGGACACTTTAATTAAAGAAAGCTGTGGTGAATGAGTGAGTGTCAGTCTCTGAAAGCCCAGTTGTTCATCCGTCAAACTTTGAACTGCTGCTCTACAGACTTCTGTGTCTCCGCAGTGGGTTTTGAATGATTTTCCTGTTGTAGCCACCGTACAAACAAAGGCACCCCTGTAGATTTATGTCTCATCCCTCTCGCTCATATTGGACTCTGAGGGTTTTAAGGCTGTAATTAAATTCCAATCCCCACTCTCACTTCTTCACTGACTGTCCCCCTCTCTGTGGGAGGTTGAGAAGCTGGGTTTTACCTCCTGTTGTGGTTTGTTAGAAAGATCCAGAATTCTCTGGAAACCTCAGCCATTACAATAGAATTCACACATGTGGCGCAGAGGGAGAAAGAAAATGTCTGTGATCATTCATATGCCCCATTCTCGCTGGTCAAAAAAACCAGTGGGAATGTGTTTATTCGGCATTCACTCTCGGGTCAAATGACACAGGTTTTTATTGGTTCCGGCCCTGATTCGACATCAGTGGGAACGTGAGACCTGAGTGAACGCGTGGATTTCTTCTTCATCTGCGCTATTTTTGACCGAGATGCACTATTTAGCATAGAGGTTAGCATTAACGTTTGTAGCTATCCTTACTTTTAAAACTTGGGACAGTGCTCAGTATAATAATATTTTGAAATGATTGAATTCAACATTTAATTATATATAAGCCTGTGTAGTGTTCTAATTACAATTGTCTACATGTATGTTTTGATTTAATGTTTTAATTCTGTTTTATTTCTGTCTGTTTTTTGTTATTTACAGATTATTTTTGCGTCATACAAACGCTTTTACTTTGAAATGGTGTGCGATGTCATTCTGAATATTTGTAATTGCAACATCCTGATGGATTATCAAGAAATAATTTTAATTTCTAATCACTAATTGTTGGATTTATTTCACTTGACCCGGCCCCTCCTGACCAGACTAGAAGTTCACTGGCCCAGGTCATTTTGAGTTTGAAGCCCCTGATTTAAATCATTGATTTGAGGACTATGGTTATGTTATGTTTCCAGCACGTCTGTGACGCTGCACATCACACACAGACAGGGCGTCACAGCTAGCCTCACCCAGGTTTAAAAAATCCTGGGTATGCCTGCAAATTTTAGAGTGAAAAAGGCTATAAACAGAGGTCTGGTGTGAACATCTGGCCTGGTCAGGCATTTGAGACATTGCATGTGTTTGTATTTTAGCCTCGTTGCCACCTCTGCCAGGACTTGGGCAAGGAAGTCAGGGATTGTCATTCCAACACGTCGCCGTTTCATGCATAATGATAGAGCTTTGTGAGTGTTAAGATGCCCCTATGAATAACTCCATCATTGTACCTATCAAGGCTTTTCCTCACCAGACGGCCACCCACTGCCAAAGCATAGATTGCTGGCATCGGCCCATAGCATGGCCAACAAACTGGAATCAGCTGCAGCAGCAGGCTGTCAGTTGGGACTCCTGACAGCGATATGAGGGGCTAGACAGAGCAAGTCCAGTCCAGCGGGGACCAGCGGGAGAGGAAGGATGAGTTCTGCACCACTGATCCAGAGTGACAGTGATGGACAGGTTCAGAGAGGAGAGCTGATGGCCGAGGTTTTTCTCCTGTCGGAACGGCATTTGAAGAGATGGACATGGTGGTCGCAAGGCTTCAGATTCCAACATGGCATGTGTGCCTGCCTGTGTGAACAATGTGTGTGTGTGTGTGTGTGTGTGTTTGATTGCCTGCCCCTGAGTGTTGGTGTGGGTGTGCGTGCATGTCAAATGGTCAAGCAAAGCAATAAATGTGAAAAGTGACAGTGAAACGTGAGATCAAAACCTTGTTTATGTTACATTTTAGGTCTATTTTGGATGAAGCGATGTATTAAATACAAATCATGTACTGCAAAAATACAGTAATTTCTTATTTTCTGTTCACTGAATATATATACTGTATATATAATTAAATCTTTCAGCTGATAAAAGCAGTGAGAAGATGAAACAAAAGGATCATATTTGGTTGAAAAATTGTTGAAACTATTACAATAAATAATCCAATATCATGTTGTTTCATTATTTCAGATTCGTGATTCAATCAAGCTCATTTTGGAGCACTAGGAAACTGCATTTGTGATATCCCCAGAGGTACAATTAAAATCTCAAGACATGAATTAAAATCTCAAAGCAAGGAAACAAACAAAAAGAATGATAATTTTAAAGAGTAGAACAGAGTTTAAATAACTAGAATTTCAAAAATTAATAAAAAATAAGAACTAAAAACAAGTAAGCACTGATACTGGCAGGTTGAGCAGCCAGGAAGGCGTTAACCAGCACTTCTTGACTTGTTTACCGGCACAGATTATTGCATATTGTTCATCTCTATAATACAACCACTTATCAAACAACATTTACTTTAAATACAATTTTTTATTAGCCAAGCCTAAATATGCTGAAGCTGCAATCACCGTAAGAGATGGACACATTTGTTCCTCATCTTCTTGTGAATCAGCTCTGTTTTGTTAAAAAAGACAGAGCTGATTGTCACGAAACACGTTCCTCCACAGCTCGGGCTTTTGTCGAGAGTCAGGGCTTCCTTTGACAAGTAATTACGTCAAGAACAAACGTTCCCAAAGGCAGCAATTAATGTTGAACTCATAATACACAATGATACCCTCAGGCCCTGGATCTAATATGAACACTGGCACCCCTTGTTGTGCCGTTTACCCAGCTGTCTGATTTGATGACTCTAATACTGACACAGTTTTTCTTATTAAGTTGCATACATGTGTGTGTGTGTGTGTGCATGTTTCATGCAGTTGCTTCCAATATTTTCCCTGCGTCCTTTATTAGTGCCTGCTGCTGCAAGGCATTCAATTGAGAACCTAGAGTTCTCACTAGAATGCCTTGCAGTGCAACATCTCTTGTTATTCTACGCGTTGATTCCGCTTAATTTTCCTCTTCCTGGCGCGTAACTAGTCCCACAGTTTTGCAAAAAAATATCCTATATCAAAATGTACAGTTTGATCAGGAATGGTGTGCTATGACTTTTCTAAGCGTTTTGAGTAACCATGGTGACAAAAATCGCAAAAAATGCGAACAATTTCCACATACACATGAATGGAAAATGGTCGAAAGAAGGCGAAAAACCATGCCCAATTTCTGTCAAATTTTGGCAACCTACTAAACTATGACATTTTGGTGACTTTTACATGACATACTAAACTATGACATTTTGGTGACTTTTGGACGACATACTAAACAATGACATTTGGTGACTTTTGGACTACATACTAAACTATAACATTTTTGTCAAATTATGGACAACATACTAAACTATGACATTTTTGTCAAATTTTGGACGACATTCTAAATTATGACATTTTGGTGACTTTTGGAAGACATACTAAAAAACGATGACATTTTGGTGACTTTTTGGACGTATGGTATGTAGTCCAAAATTACTCTAAAAAGTCAAAGTATAGTATGTCGTCCAAAATGTGACAAAAAAGTCATAGTATAGTATGTTGTCCAAAATCACTCAGAAAAGTCATAGTATAGTATGTCACCCAAAATTACTCAAAAAAGTCATAATATAGTATCTCATCCAGTATGTGACAAAAAGCCATAGTGTAGTATGTCGTCCAAAATTTGACAAAAATCATAGTATAGTATGTTGTCCAAAATGTGACTAAAAAGTCATAGTATAGTATGTCGTCCAAAATCACTCAAAATAGTCATAGTATAGTATGTCGTCAAAAATATGACAAAAAAGTCATAGTATAGTATGTCGTCCAAAATTACTCAAAAAAGTCATAGTATAGTATGTTGTCAAAAATTACTCAAAAAAGTCATAGTATAGTATGTCGTCTAAAATCACTCAAAATAGTCATAGTATACTATGTCGTCCAAAATCACCCAAAAAAGTCATAGTATAGTATGTCGTCCAAAATTACTCGAAAAAGTAATAGTATAGTATTCGTCCAAAATGTGACAAAAAAGTCATAGTATAGTATGTCGTCCAAAATCACCCAAAAAAGTCACAGTATAGTATGTCGTCCAAAATTACCCAAAAATGTCACAGTAAGTAAGTTGTCCAAAATCACCCAAAAAAGTCATAGTATAGTATGTTGTATTAAATCACTCAAAATAGTCATAGTATAGTATGTCATCCAAAATCACTCAAAATAGTCATAGTATAGTATGTCATCCAAAATCACTCAAAATAGTCATAGTATAGTATGTCGTCCAAAATGACACAAAAAAGTCATAGTATGTCGTCCAAAATGAGACAAAAAAGTCATAGTATATTATATCGTACAAAAACACTCAAAATAGTCATAGTATAGTATGTCGTCCAAAATTACTCAAAAAAGTCATAGTATAGTCTGTCGTCCAAAATGTGACAAAAAAGTCATAGTATAGTATGTCGTCCAAAATGCGAGAAAAAATTCATAGTATACTATGTCGTCCAAAATTACTCAAAAAAGTCATAATATAGTATGTCGTCCAAAATGTGACAAAAAAGTCATAGTATAGTATGTCATCCAAAATCACTCAAAATAGTCATAGTATATAGTATGTCGTCCAAAATTAGACAAAAAAGTCAGTTTAGTATGTCGTCCAAAATGTGACAAAAATGTCATAGTTTAGTATGTCGTACAAAATCACTCAAAATAGTCATAGTATAGTATGTCGTACTAAATCACTCAAAATAGTCATAGAATAGAATGTCATCCAAAATCATTAAAAATAGTCATAGTATAGTATGTTGTCCAAAATGAGACAAAAAAGTCATAGTATAGTATGTCATCCAAAATGTGACAAAAATGTCATAGTTTAGTATGTCGTACAAAATCACTCAAAATAGTCATAGTATAGTATGTCGTACTAAATCACTCAAAATAGTCATAGAATAGAATGTCGTCCAAACTCACCCAAAAAAGTCATAGTTTAATATGTCGCCCAAAATGTGAAAAACGTCATAGTGTAGTATGTCGTACAAAATCACTCAAAATAGTCATAGTATAGTATGTCGTCCAAAATCACCCAAAAAAGTCATAGTATAGTATGTTGTCCAAAATGAGACAAAAAAGTCATAGTATAGTATGTCGTCCAAAATGTGACAAAAATGTCATAGTTTAGTATGTCGTCGAAACTCACCCAAAAAAGTCATAGTATAGTATGTCATCCAAAATTTGACAAAAAGTCATAGTATGTAAAATATGTCGTCCAAAATGGGACAAAAAAGTCATAGTATGTCGTCCAAAATGTGACAAAAATGTCATAGTTTACTATGTTGTCCAACATGTGAAAAAAAGTCATAGTGTAGTATGTTGTCCAAAATCACCCAAAAAAGTCATAGTATAGTATGTTGCCCAAAATCACTCAAAAAAGTCATAGTATAGTATGTTGTCCAAAATCACCCAAAAAATCATAGTATAGTATGTCATCCAAAATGAGACAAAAAAGTCAAAGCATAGTATGTCGTCCAAAATGTGACAAAAATGTCATAGTTTAGTATGTCGTCCAAACTCACCCAAAAAAGTCATAGTATAGTATGTCGTCCAAAATGTGACAAAAAAGTCATAGTATAGTATGTCGTCCAAAATGGGACAAAAAAAATAGTATAGTATGTCATCCAAAATCACTCAAAATAGTCATAGTATAGTATGTCGTCCAAAACGAGACAAAAAAGTCATAGTATAGTATGTCGTCCAAAAAGAGACAAAAAAGTCATAGTATAGTATGTCGTCCAAAATTAAACAAAAAAGTCATAGTATAGTATGTCGTCCAAAATGTGACAAAAAAGTCAAAGTATAGTATGTCGTCCAAAATGTCTCAAAATAGTCATAGTATAGTATGTCCTCCAAAACGAGACCAAAAAGTCATAGTATAGTATGTCGTCCAAAATGAGACAAAAAAGTCATAGTATAGTATGTCGTCCAAAATTAAACAAAAAAGTCATAGTATAGTATGTCGTCCAAAATTAAACAAAAAAGTCATAGTATAGTATGTCGTCCAAAATGTGACAAAAAAGTCATAGTATAGTATATCGTACAAAAACACTCAAAATAGTCATAGAATAGTATGTCGTCTAAAATGAGACAAAAAAGTCATAGTATAGTATGTCGTCCAAAATGAGACAAAAAGGTCATAGTATAGTATGTCGTCCAAAATTAAACAAAAAAGTCATAGTATAGTATGTCGTCCAAAATGTGACAAAAAAGTCATAGTATAGTATATCGTACAAAAACACTCAAAATAGTCATAGAATAGTATGTCGTCTAAAATGAGACAAAAAAGTCATAGTATAGTATGTCGTCCAAAATGAGACAAAAAGGTCATAGTATAGTATGTCGTCCAAAATTAAACAAAAAAGTCATAGTATAGTATGTCGTCCAAAATTAAACAAAAAAGTCATAGTATAGTATGTCGTCCAAAATGTTACAAAAAAGTCATAGTATAGTATGTCGTCCAAAATGTGACAAAAAAGTCATAGAATAGTATGTCGTCTAAAATTAGACAAAAAGGTCATAGTATAGTATGTCGTCCAAAATTAAACAAAAAAGTCATAGTATAGTATGTCGTCCAAAATGTTACAAAAAAGTCATAGTATAGTATGTCGTCCAAAATGTGACAAAAAAGTCATAGAATAGTATGTCGTCTAAAATTAGACAAAAAGGTCATAGTATAGTATGTCGTCCAAAATGTTACAAAAAAGTCATAGTATAGTATGTCGTCCAAAATGTGACAAAAAAGTCATAGTATAGTATATCGTACAAAAACACTCAAAATAGTCATAGAATAGTATGTCGTCTAAAATGAGACAAAAAAGTCATAGTATAGTATGTCGTCCAAAATGAGACAAAAAAGTCATAGTATAGTATGTCGTCCAAAATGAGACAAAAAAGTCATAGTATAGTATGTCGTACAAAAACACTCAAAATAATCATAGTATAGTATGTCGTTCAAAATGTGACAAAAAAGTCATAGTATAGTATGTCGTCCAAAATGTAACAAAAAGTCATGGTATAGTATGTCATCCAAAATCACTCAAAGTAGTCATAGTATAGTATGTCGTCCAAAATGAGACAAAAAAGTCATAGTATAGTATGTCGTCCAAAATGAGACAAAAAAGTCATAGTATAGTATGTCGTACAAAAACACTCAAAATAATCATAGAATAGTATGTCGTCCAAAATGAGACAAAAAGGTCATAGTATAGTATGTCGTCCAAAATTAAACAAAAAAGTCATAGTATAGTATGTCGTCCAAAATGAGACAAAAAAGTCATAGTATAGTATATCGTACAAAAACACTCAAAATAGTCATAGAATAGTATGTCGTCCAAAATGAGACAAAAAAGTCATAGTATAGTATGTCGTTCAAAATGAGACAAAAAGTCATAGTATAGTATGTCATCCAAAATGAGACAAAAAAGTCATAGTATAGTATGATGTCCAAAATGAGACAAAAAAGTCATAGTATAGTATATCGTACAAAAACACTCAAAATAGTCATAGAATAGTATGTTGTATTAAATCACTCAAAATAGTGATAGTATAGTATGTCGTCCAAAATGTGACAAAAAAGTCATAGTATAGTATGTCGTCCAAAATGTGACAAAAAAGTCATAGTATAGTATGTCGTCCAAAATGTGACAAAAAAGTCATAGTATAGTATGTTGTATTAAATCACTCAAAATAGTCATAGTATAGTATGTCATCCAAAATCACTCAAAATAGTCATAGTATAGTATGTCGTCCAAAATCACTCAAAATAGTCATAGTATAGTATGTCGTCCAAAACGAGACAAAAAAGTCATAGTATAGTATGTCGTCCAAAACGAGACAAAAAAGTCATAGTATAGTATGTCATCCAAAATCACTCAAAATAGTCATAGTATAGTATGTCATCCAAAATCACTCAAAATAGTCATAGTATAGTATGTCGTCCAAAACGAGACAAAAAAGTCATAGTATAGTATGTCGTCCAAAATGAGACAAAAAAGTCACAGTATAGTATGTCGTCCAAAATGTGACAAAAAAGTCATAGCATAGTATATCGTACAAAAACACTCAAAATAGTCATAGAATAGTATGTCGTCTAAAATGAGACAAAAAGTCATAGAATAGTATGTCGTCTAAAATGAGACAAAAAGTCATAGTATAGTATGTCGTCCAAAATGAGACAAAAAAGTCATAGTATAGTATGTCGTTCAAAATGAGACAAAAAAGTCATAGTATAGTATGTCATCCAAAATGAGACAAAAAAGTCATAGAATAGTATGTCGTTCAAAATGAGACAAAAAAGTCATAGAATAGTATGTCGTTCAAAATGAGACAAAAAAGTCATAGTATAGTATGTCGTTCAAAATGAGACAAAAAAGTCATAGTATAGTATGTCGTTCAAAATGTGACAAAAATGTCTTAGTTTAGTATGTCATCCAAAATTTGACAAAAATGTCTTAGTTTAGTATGTCGTCCAAAAAGTCACAAAAAAGTAATAGTTTAGTACAGCAGGCACGCATGAAATTTCGCCATAGAATTTTCTAGTTCTAAGGTAATCGGTCCTGTAGAGACAGATTATATGTGGTATCATATCCAAGGATGGGTAATGAACTTGTTTTTTTCCATGAAAACTTTTTTTCCAGACACCTACGTTATCGACCTCAACAACTTCAGGAAGCAGCCTGGTTGTATATCCTCTTCATGATGATATGAGATTTTTACAGGATTTCTCTTCTAAGATTTGCAGTTCCTCCAGGAAATGCATTCAGAGCCGATCCCTCATTCCATCCTCTGGAAATAAGCGAAAACACAAACCCTGCCCTCCCCACTTTTTTTCCCACATGCCTTCAAGGTCTCCACCATATCTCACACATCCACCTCCATGTATGAATCCTGTTTAACACAATTCAGCCATGGTCAGGAGATGCTTTTGAAATCAATTCAAATAAGCACGGTCAGAGGAATCAAAGTAAAATGACCGTTGCATTTGCCGACATGGAAGATTGACGTGCAGCATTTGGAGTCTGTGGTTTGAGGGACAGTTTCCTCTTGTGCGTGAGGTGGTCAAAGGCAGCTCTGGCTTCGGGCTTTAGGGGCTTTGTGAGGTTGTTAAAAATGTTCCTGCTCACTTTTCCAGCTGCAGCCTTTTAACGGTGCATTAAACGACAGCTACCCCCCCCCCCCTCAAAAGTCACAGGGGAAAACAAGAAATCCCATTTGAAAATCAAGGGAGGGTCAAGAACAGTCATTTTGCACTTTTTTCCTCTTTTTCTTCCTTTTTTGCAGTTTGGGTGTGCTAATAGAAAGAACAGATATAGCCCATTTTCAAGGTCATTTTACAGGGCAAGAAAATAGTTTCGAACCATCACTTCATTAAGAGCATGTTACACATTGAGTATGTAATTTCTGCCACTTGGGGTCCATCAGTTAAAGCAATAGCATAAGACCTAGTTTGATGACATCTTGAAGAACTGCGGAATCACAAGAGTTTTTTGTTCTGATGGAGCTTCAGCAGCAGAAATGTAGACAAAAAACACCAAATATTTACCTCCTCAGCTGACTTTCATAATGGTTTGCCCCAGAAGATATAGCTGTCACACATGGGTAATATATGTATATATTTATATATGTATATATAAATGTGGTTACGCTTTTGCTATGTGCTTTACAGCAGACACAGCGGTAACTGGAAGTCATGCAGCCAGTGCTGTGTAATACACAGGGTAGTGCTGTTGGAGTATATGTAGGAAAAGGGTGTGCACACTGTCCATGTTTTTGCCAGTTTTGGTGCTCATTAAATTCCAAGTTCTGTGATGCTTCCGTGGTTATTTCACAGTGGCAGAGACAGATCAAGTGTATGATGTCATTAAAAGGCGACCAAAGTGAAACTGTCCCATTACCTTGAAAACTGTGCAATGTTTTGGTTAGTGCAGGTACTCTATATAATATTAATCTTGTAGTTGATAGATATTTTCAATGCAGAAATGTTACATATTATATAATTAAATAGTATCAGTGATACTATGATAGTGTGCTTTTAGATGCATGTTAGATTCCTTCATTTATTGCAAACAGGACATATATGTTGCCTTTGAACAATTAATATTATCCTAATTATGTTTTTTTCTCTGTACTCGGTCATTTGCACTAAATGCTAAAGAGGCATGCACACTCACAGACGCACTGTTCACATGATGATGGTGGTGAGTAAGTATTCTACCTGATTACACAAAGTGAAGATTGGGACTAAGCTGAGCAAACAAAATCATGTGTGTCCCACAGGGATCTATTCTTGGGCCTCTTGTATTCAACATTTATCTTTAACAATAATGACTTTACAGAGATCAAGAGAACAAACATCTTTACATTCACTAAATGAATCAAAAGCAGCAGTGAGCCAGATTTTCCACCTGAACACAGGCAATAATGTGAAAATGGTTTTGGCCATAAATACACATTAAATTGCTCATTTAAAGTCATTACCACTATCTACATAACAAGCAAAAATAGTTGGTGTAGTTATGGACTCAATCAGTGAACTAACACCTTTAAAATTGTTCTGAACAAGCTACAGAAATAATGTTCATGTGTTTATATTTAGCCGCTTGTTGCAACGGTGTTTTCACAGGTCTTAGCAAAACTCAACCAGACAGCTGCAGCTCATGCAGAAAACTGGTGCCAGAGTCCACACCAAGAAAGTGGAGCACATTTATGCTGTTCTTTAAATCACCACACTGCTTCCTGTGTGTCAAAGGAAAGGTTTCAAAATCCTATTACTTGTCTATAAAAAACTAAATGGGCTCAGGCCTAAATACATATCTAGTCTACTCCGGGACTATAAAGCTTCCAGACAGCTCAGGTTGTCTGGAACAGGTTTATTCCATGTTCCCAGAATCTAAACAAAGCAAGACAAGTTTCCCGACTTTTGATTTCATGCTCCCCGCTTGTGGAACAAGCAACCAAGGTTTGCTCAAAACTCTGCATTAAAACCAGGTCTTAAAACACTGTTGACTGTGACAACGTACATTATTAAATGCATATAAACTCTTTCTAATCTTCATCTGTTTATTACCTTGCGTTTGTTTATATTTCATTGTCTTTAACTATCTTTAAGTGTCCTCTTAATATCTTTTTAATGTATCCCCATGCGCCTGTGAAGCACTTTGAATTGCCTTGTTCCTATATGGCGCTATATAAATATGCATTCCATGAAGAATTTCAAATATAGCTTCACGTATTTTTTCACTTGGCAGAGAGCCACGTTGGAAGACATTCATTGCTTCTATAGAATACGAAAGAATATAACTCTCTCTTGCAAGGATATATTCAGTCATTCAGTGATTCATTCATTCATTCATCCATCTTCCACAGCTTTATCCGCCACATGAGTGTGAGTGGGGGGGCACTGGTGCCAATCTCATCCAAGACAGGGTGAAAGGCGGGGTCACATAGAGACAAACCACTATTCACTCTCACACTCACACATACAGTCAATTTAGAGTGTCCAATTTACCTCATGCGCAAATCTGCATGTTTGAACCCGGTTCTTCTTGCTGCTTTAAGGACATATATGAATGTATGCACCCACATTTCTTCATGCGCTTTGTTTATTTACATTTGTTTTACATTATTATTTATTTCCTTCAGTTTTCCAAGTACAAAGAAAATGGGCACACAACCAAGGTCCTGACTGCCTTTATACATGCGCTGAAAAGACCCATTTTGCCCCCGAAATTGAAGGTGTGAGCTCCTGAAATGTATCGTATCATTTTTAAAAGCACTTCCGACACAGAATGTGACCAAGGCAGCGGCAGGTGTTGCGCTGTGCTCTCCTTAGACTGAGGTGTTAAAGATGCATCATGCAGGTGGAGGTGAACAAAACATCTCAGACTGCCTCGAGCTTTTTCATTCTGATCTCTCGCAAAACTGAGAACGCAGAGCCGCGCCATCGCTTTCCATAAAATATCAAGGTTTCTCTCCTGTCAACTTCTGAGCTACTTTTCTCTTCTTACATTGCTTAAATGAATAAAAGAAGAAAAGGAAAAAACACAGAGGCAGATATTTGCTCGGCATTTATTATTTATTTTGCATCATTACAGTTCTCGCGCTTGTCAGAAAACCCTTTAAGTCTGCGAGTGAGTGTCGGCTCTGTACCGTGAGTTCTGATTCACATTCCTAACTTAGAAAAAGAGAAATTCGACAGGGTCCAAACTTTTGCATCATTTCACATCACTTTTCACTTCCCCCTTTTTTTTAAAAAAATAGCACATTTTAGAGGTTCTGGTGAGGGAATAAAAAAATATAAATGCCTCCTGGTTGCTATGACGTGATATTGACCCGTCAGAGAAGCAACCATTTATGTAACCCCAACCCCTCATCTGGTCCACAGTTGGGCCCTTCTCAGGAAAAGATGCCTTGCTCCAGGGTAACACCGGCAGTACGGGTTTAAAACAACTTTCTCAATTCTGATCTCCACCTCTGAGTAAACAAATTCTTTCCAGACCATCAAGACATGTGTAGTGTGGTGTGCAGAGTCTGAAGAAAATCATTTCTAATAAAAGATGACAAAAAAAAAAACCTTTAAAGTTGAGATGGAAAGATATTTCCAAAACATTTTGTTCCTCCATCTTGTTCTTGTGCTTCCATGTGTCTGTGGGTGGTTGTTGAACATGCGTGTCTGTCGTAACCCCTTAAACAAATATTTGGAAATGAGAAATATGAGCCGTTGTTGATGTAGTCTGTAGCAAAGGTCATTAAGTGTCTACAAGAAAGCAACAATAAAACATGTCGCCATGTGTAGCCGCTCAGTGCATCACTGTCTTTCTTTCTTTCTTTCTTTCTTTCTTTCTTTCTTTCTTTCTTTCCTTCCCTCCCTGAACTCATCACTTTGAATTTCAAATCAATGGCCCAGGAAAACCCTGCTTTGGGGCATCTTTTGAATGCAACTTCAAGCATGACATTGATTATGTTAGCTTCATAATTATCTCCACATGCTACTGTACCTCAGAGTTTTCTATTCAGATTAGGTTTGGTTCATCCTTGGTGGTGACTGATCGTAAGTGAATTAGCTGTGAATAAAAGTGTTTGTCAAAGACGTCCTGCTGTTTAATGCCATCATTTTTCCCCCCCCCCAGCCACGCAACAGTGGAAACCGCGACAACAAAAGAACGACCCACGGACACCGCTACTGTCAATCTGCAAAAGTCTGATGCATCACTTTTGCACCAAAATATTCTATAATAGCTTTTTGGCTTTGCGCTTGAAATCTGAATCTTTTTATTTTTACACAGAAAGAGCGGGGCCAGCAGTTCTTCGTTTGATTGTTTTGTCTTCTTCTATCCAATTTTTCTTGCAATAAATTGGAAATGCAAAATAAGTGCAGATGTGTTTGTGTAATGGTCGGGCTTTCATGTAAATAATGGGTATACAGTTTCAGATATATATGGAAAACATCTGCGCGAATGATCTGTAATTATCACTCCGAAATCCCGCTGAATAAAACAAGAACGCCACTCTCTCTTGAAACATTTATGTCGCATGCTTTACATGATTCAACGAGAAGGGGAGGGGAAAAAAAAAAATCCCTTTGTTATTTTTCCGAGAGTTTCTGTCCACACTGTCACTCTGAATTGACATATCAAAAGACTCTTTGAAGTGGGACACACAGTAGACACGGCCATATTTTATGTTCAAAATGTGTTTCTCACATTTTGAAGGGATGTCACACATGCTTTACTGCAGCTTATTCCTGTATTCACTTTTCCTTTTCCTTCCTCACAGTCCGGTTTTTTTTTAAAAATGACACTCATTACTTTTTGACTCTAACGACCAAAAAAAAAAACAAATAGTGAGTTGTGAGAGCAATTGCTTCAATGTGGGAAAATTCCTCTCTAGAGCTTTTGACTAATGACGTTCATATGTTGTATTTGTGTCTCTCTTTTTTTAACTGAGGCAACCCAACAAAAACACAGGCCAGTGTTGGGTGTTTGCTGTATAACGGGCGTGACATTGTACCTTGGACCAATTCTGAGGTCACCGCTGGTGTTTCCTGTGAGCTATGACAGTTTTACCACTTCAGGGCTCAGACGTGGATTGTTTCTGACACATTAGGCAGCTGCTGCTCTCCATCTCTCTCTCTCTCTCTCCTCTTACTCTATATCTCAAACTCTGGCTGTGTCTGTTCTTTCATTTTCACACACATACACGTTTGTGCAGCATTCGAAGTGAGGACCTTCAACCTAAACTCAAGTCTAACCTTACCCCTAAAACCTTCTTAATCCCCCAAAATCCCTTTAAAGATGTGAGGACCAGACAAAATGTCTTCACTTTCCCAAAATGTCCTCACATGGTTTATACGTCTTGTTTGGTCCTCCCAAAGCAACAAATACAAGAACACACACACACACACACACAGACAGACAGACAGACAGACAACAAATGTTATCATGCCTGTGTCAGCCACACTCAGAAGACTCTTGAGCATATTTTAAGCCTAAAGTCTTAATCTGTCATAATAGGCTTCCCGTGGATGTCAAAGTAGGAGCCCATATTTCTTTCCGAAAAGAGCGAGTTGTGGTTATAGTAGCACGCACTGAAACAAACTAGAACTGTTGTGAGGCTAAAATTGAAATGAATAAAAAAAGCAAATGCATCACAGCGCAATTAAAATACTGACAATAAAAATGGCTAATTTTAACAACACAGCGGGGGGGGCCTCATGACAACAATTTGTGGTCGCTATATTTGTATGCACAGGTTTTCGCTAAAACAACGCTCGCACATTTAAATCCACCCCGTAACACGGCACATGAGGAGTCTATCTGTTCTGTTCTCCAGCTACAAAAATGTGACAGAGCCTGATTTCTTTTTGTCTCGCTGTTTCTTCTGGCTGGAATCCCCCCGTCTTTACCCCGAGCTTTGAATGCCGAGTTGGCCAAGGCAGAGCAGTGTTGTTCGGCGGGACGGTGGCAGCAGCAGAGCAATTCAGATGTTCTTTATCTTCCCGCTGCAGAGTGAAATGTAAAGGAATGTAAGCTGTACATTCACAGAGGCCCTGAGGAAATATAATACTTCTTCTGCATTGTGGTTGTGCTAATGTAATTATGTATAGTTCCTGCACTGGCTAAAGAAAAGATTACTATCTGAGAATACAAACATTGTCTGTACACCGGCTCATTTTAATAATCATATTATATATTTTGTTAGGAAGACCTCGCAGAGCAGGTCAAAAGGCTGATTCTGTAGACGTAATGTGCATTCAGTTTGAAATATAGTGAGTTATGATGAGGATATGCAAGTGCACACATTTATACAATGTAGGCTACATTCACTGTAGCGCGCACACACACACACACCGCTTTTGGCTGAGGCGCTGTGCTCTGATTTTGAATGCAGCATCTTGTTTGATGTCTTTTTGATGATGGACATGAAATAATGTCCAACTCACCAGAGGCTGCAACATCAAACGGATTCATTTGAAAACACGGTAATGTCTTCTCGGACTGAGCCTTATTGGGCGTCTCATTCGCCACTGCCCCCTGGAAGCTGGGAGCTTTGACTGGTAACAGATAAAAGATGAGTTGATAATGGCGACTCAAACACTGCATGGTTAATTCGCTGCGTCGTAGCGTAATTAGATAATCACAGATGGCCGAGGTCACTGTGGTTTTTTTTTGAAGGGGATAAAAGGCTGTAACTGACTACAGGATGGATAAGGAGAGCAATGGGTTATGCTGATCCGTGTGTCAGGACCCTCCCAGGTTTGTTGAGGTAAAAAGGATCTGACCATCCTCGGTATACACTGTTCAATTTCAGAATTCAATGTTCTTCTATAGATCATCGGCTGACGGAGCTAATACAGAGCACAGGTGACTCTGTGATAATGAACCAATATATATGCATCATGCAAAACCGATCCTTATGCTTGAGGAAGAACGCTCAGCTTACTCATTCATCACAATTTTGTCTGTTATGAAAATGCAGATGTAGTGACATCACACTTGCCCCTGAAGCTTTAGCTCATGTAAAGTTTGTTTCCAGCCACCGTGTTGACTTTGTAGTGTTTTGTAACAAGGAAGCGTTCACGGACAATGCCAGCTCGTTCCCGATGACCGTGAATGGGTCATCGACTTTGCGTTCGATTTAATTTACAACTGAATGGAAGCCAAGTTTCCACATAATTTACACACTGATTTGGTGTCTCTCAGGGCTTTTTGGATCCTGCTGTGTAAACGGAGAGGCTGATGTTCAAACAACAAGGCAGGGAGCCATGCTGGACTCGGAGCTTTGCCTTGGCCTCCTCGACTGTCTCTTGACAGCAAGCTGGCGCCCAGCTCAAACTAATAAAGTGCACCACCCGGATCATACGGTGACTGCACGTAGTGTCTGTGTGGTCAGTTGGAGCCAAATACTCCTAGAAAGCCACGGATGAAAGGTGCGCTGAAGACAAAATCTGCTAAATCCATGATGTGAGTCTCCTTCACTCTGTCTCCTTTTCGGATGATGTGCCACAGCTCAGCCCTTATGACTTGGACACAGAGACTGATCAGGAACGATTATGGCCCACCATGTTAAACCTGCAATAAATTGCTCTCATAAAGTTTGCGTACAGCAGAGGTTAAAAGATAAGGCCGGTGACATTCCATTTTTTAATCCAATAAAAAGAACAAAACCTCTGCAGTGCTTCTATAACAAGGATGAATTATTAAAAGTGAAAAGTGCAAAGACTGCACAGAGGCTTTCAAACGTTCATGTTAACAAACCTACTTTTGGATCTCCATAATTTAAACAATTGCAAATTTGTCAGAAATTGACACTTAAATACAACATGAGCGGTGAATATTTCTCCATCCTCCATTTTGGGGCCCAATCTGGTAGAAGCTGTATGCCAAAAATGAGTTTTAAGGCGTTTGTTGTTGTTTGTTGTCATTTGTTGAAAAGTCATATTTTATCAGATTAAACTTTCTCCCAACACTTGGAAAACATCAGACACAGTAATATCAAATTATCATACGAGTATGATCATCCATACATGGGAACCCAAGTGCATAAATGCCAGAAAATATTGAAGAATGTACCATCATCACTCTTCTTGCCTTATGTTGTCTGACCACCTGTCCATAAAACAAAGACTTCACTATGAAATAAAGCAAATATTCACATGTTGGTACCAGAAAATCATTCAGTTTGTTGCTTAAAAAAAACCCCAACAACTTCAAAGAGGATTAACAAATAAATCTCTCTGTCATCTATAAATCTGTCACAGTGTAGCGTGGACCACTTCAGTCCAGCCTTTTTGTCCCAGGTCCCAGATTCATCCAGTCACGACTAAGCAGTAATGAATCAGTTCTTTTTTGGTTGACGTCAGACACAAATGTACACATGCTTTTAAATAATCCACAGATGTAATGGACTCGGTGTAAATACTTAACTATCTGTTTCAGTCATTGAAGATCTTCTTACGTAAATATATTAGAGAAAGTGTTCAGAGGATGAGACACAGATGTGTTACATGAATCGTCTGTGCAGAATATGTGACTTTATTACCGAGCTATTGTCTGCACAGCTCACCCAAAAGCTGAGATGACAGTAACTCACGGAACTATTTGATTGTGATGCAAAAACCTTCCAAAACGGTTGTGCAGCTGAGTATAACTGTGTGTGATCATGATTACTTGGTTTTAAAAAGGGAGTATTTCAGAAATCCCACTGCTGGAAATCCTCACAAGCACAACAAACGCATAATAAGCTTAAAATAGCAACTGACAAATGTACTATTTCAGTAAACCTTACTGAAATGTGCTTTTTTTATTCAAATGGAAATATACAGTATATATAAGGCTGAGAAGATCAGGTAGCGAGGGATAGGCTAACACAAAAAGAATCCCTTATCCATTATTTGTCATTTAAAGGAATACTTCACCGATTTGCATTTAGCTTTGTATTACTAGAATAAAGGTAGTATTTTTGAAAAATTGTGCTTCCCAACCTCAGTTTCCCCTGAGTTGAGAAATATCTTCATTCTTCTCAAAAAATACTACCCCTATTCTAGTAATACAAAGCTAAATGCAAATCAGTGAAGTATTCCTTTAATTTACAAGTATTGATCAGAGAGATTTTTACACTGGCCCTGAAGGTCAACACACTAGATTTCTCAAAACAAAACATTTGATAAAACAGGACATTTCACTGAAAAGGGTGTTTCTAGGGTTTGTTTCCACAAGTCTGTGAAATGCTGTCGTGTTTAATGAAATATTTTCTATAACGTTGTAGCGCAACGACCTTCAGGGCCACCGTAGATTGGAACGCAAAGCGAAAAGTAAACCAGACGTCCCCATACAAGAAAAAATTCACATTTATTTGATATCAAACAGGAGTCGATTTAAATATCAGCTGATGATGGGCTCTTACAAAAGAAATAAAATGAACCTAATCAGTGCTGCAACATTTCCACACTTTTCCAACCACATTCTTTTTTTTCTCTCCCCCCCGCCCCCCCCACCATTTTGTTTTCTGAATAGTTCAGTTAATAAATTACTTCATGTCAAAGGACTAAACATGTCTGCAAACACTGCTGTGTCGCATTGACACAAACATAAGCCTTTAAAATCGGACAATTTCTTTCAAGTCAAATAAATTACACGAGAATCCAATTCACTCCGAATCTGTGCGTGGCCCGGTGTTAACAAATATACTATACTGGAAAAAAACAAACAAAAAAACCTCATCATGAAAGCAAAAGCACTTCACAAGCATAGACTTGAGCATGATTTCATATGGACTGATATTTCTTCAAAAATGATTTGTTTTCATATGCAAATATACTACAACGAGTCAAGTGTGAGAGGAAAAAAAAAGCACATTTCCACCATTTTGATTAATCTTGTCTGAAGAATCTTATTAACATTGAAAGGGTATAACTACTGAATGGTTGCTGTTTCTGTTTTTTTTTGTTTTGTTTTGTTTTTTTTTTCCTTTTTACACTAGTGGTACAGCAAAATATATTTTCTTTAGCTGTTACTTTGACAACAGTTAAATGTGCAATAGAGAAAATATAAGGCCTGAGTCTGAGTTAGTGGTTTTCTTAACTTTACAGTCCTGACTGTGAAATGGAGCCACACTAGTTCTAGTTCTGTACTTTATGACTAAAAAGACCCTGGTTTACAAAGTCCCCCCGGAATATTGTCAGGAGTTTCATAGTTCTTTGTTTGGAGTTTGTGTTTTTTTTTTTTTTGTTTTTTTTTGAATCCCTTATTCTTCAACTCTTCTTTCAGAACAACAGAAATGAGACAAACTTATCTGCGACAGAGCGGAGCGTGTTATTCTCTGCACCTCTTTTAGTCCAACAGCAGAGCTTTCACAGTCCACATTTGTCTGGCATCGGACGGACGTGTTTCGTGTGTTAATGAGATCTGTGTGCAAAAGTCATTTATTCATTCCTTTTTCCAACATTTCACTTCCTGTTCTGACAGGAAGCGCATGCCGAGTGTGGAGCCAGACTTGCCGGCTCAACCAAAAGTCCCCATCTGTTAAAACCTGTGCAAACAAAGATGACTGGCTCAGAGGCTGGTAATGAGCTGCATTTGTCCGTCAGTGGGAGCCTCTCCCTCCTGTGCGCAGTCTTCATTGTTGGGTGAGATGATGCACCCGTCGCTGGTGCCTCGGTTTATGTGGTAGTAGGACAGCGGCTGTGGTGCATCACCAAGCTCAGGCATGCTTTTATGATAAGCCTCCTCGCTCTCACTTTGAGGTGAGAGGGAGAGTTCTTCTTCCTCCTCCTCCTCCTCCTCCTCAGGGGGGTATGGGGAAGCTGAAGGCGAGGGTGAGTCTCTCAAGTTTGGCATGCTGGTGTAAAGGGAGTCTCTATTATTGTTGGGTGAATGGGAACCCATGTCCTCCACTGCGGTAACAGTCTCAGAGCCATGGCCGCCTTGCCCCTCCACACGCCTGGGGACCTTCTGATTGCTGTAAAGCAGGGAGTGAGTCCTCTGGGGCAGGAGTGGGGCCTCCAGCACCTCCTTGTGGTGGGGGTGCAAGAGCAGCTCCATCGTGGTCTGGCCTCCTCTTCCACTTCCTCTCTGGGGGGACGAGGCCTCGGCGTGATCCGCCACGATGGCGTCGTCCTCGCTGCCACTCCCGCCCCCGCCTCGGTCCACTGTCACCCTGGTCTGGGGAGGCAAGGCTCTATCTCTCTGAGCTTCACGACTTTTGGGGGCCCCGCGGGGCCTGAGGTTGTTGTGGACAATCTCCGATATGATCATCTTCTCAAACGCAGCATCGTCCAGGCTGAGGCCCCCAAGGTCACCTGCAGCTCGAACACCCACAGCCTCATAGTCGTCGTCTCGCAGGGAGTAGCTGTTGTTGAAATTGCCATTGAGGGGGAGGGTGTCCATAGCACTGATGTCCCTGCTGTTGCTCAGAGAGTGCTGTCCTGCAAAGAAAGGCAGGTGGACCATGTGAGATACGTATATATACATTATTATTTTTTTTTCTGGCATTTTGATCCAACAAACCACTACACCATCCACATAAACATATGCGATACTGCTCAGGACACTTTCCCCCCTTATGCTCTTTAATCTTGATTTAAATTTTTTTTTTTTTTACAGAAGCCAAAATCAAAAGCAAGAACCCAATTAACTCCCCAACATGTCCATCCTCATTATAACTCAGTATATCCATGCGGACAATCTAAGAAATGATCCTGAACAATATTGGAGGAATGACGGCAAGCGATGAGACAACACATCAAGAATATACAGTAGCGACACGGAGACCGGGGGACAACACAGAAGCACACAAAAAAGCAACAGATGGGATGAGAGCAAAATAAATAAATGAATAAATAAATCACTGCAAATCTGACGAGGAAGTGTTGTGACATTGGCGATGAATAAAACATTCCACCTGTTTAAAAGGAAGGCAAGACAAGAGAGCAATGTTGAAAACAGACGGGCAGCCGCCACTCTGCAATGGGGCCCCCCACAAGCACAGCAACAAGCCCCCACACACCACAACAGACAGGCACGGTGCAATGACTCACTTTGCCACCACTCACATCAAGTGTGCCTGCTCAGGCTATCTGGCCTAAGAACAGCTGATGTGCAAAAAAAGTCAAACAGATGCGTTCTTTCAATAGAAGCAGAAACAACAAAATCACTGAAATAAGACAAAAGTGGAAGCTCATAACATCCAGCCTGGATTCAGTCGATCCGTCGCCGATTGTGTCCTTGCAATTAACTATAATTTAGCCCCTGGGATGTTTTGCACAAATTGTTCAAGGTGGATGGAGAATGACAGCAAAATGATGTGTTTAACAGTTTGAGAGAGCGAAAGGACAAATCAAGGACGACTGAATCCTGGACTGAGCAGGTGAAAGGGTTTAGCAGCAAGCACAGTTTTTTAAAGTCTTCAGTAAAAGAAGGAACGTTTCCTCATGACATTATTTCCTTTCTGAAAGACTGAATGGCTTTTTTTTTTTTTGAAGTGCACATCTGTCAGTATTATGTGAAGAAAATAAACACACAAACACACACACACTGAAGTCATTTTGCGCAGCTCTATGACTAAGCTCAAGTAGCAGGATGCAAGTGAAGGGGCTAGTTATCCGAGCTAGTGATTTACTGTGTTCTCTGTGAGGGTATAAGTGAGAGGGCTGACATTTTGAGAGGATGTCGTCAGTCGGTCTTTACACACGGAATAGGGGGACTCTGGAGTTGAACGCTTCAAACCAATGTGGCAGAAAATGGGTGATAGCAACTGAGAGAAAAAAAAAAAAAAAAACTCTGAAAACAACATCAAAGGCTTTTCTAAAAAGAGGGAAAGGCAAAGGGCAAAAGAAAGTGGGGGTGGGATTATTAGACACTTCTCTGAGAAGACCGTTCTTTTTCCGAATTTGCATTTGTTTATACACAGGCGGGCAATTTTTTTTCTCTCTCTTCTGTTTTGCAGACAGGTATTGTCTACAGGGAGAGCGGGAAATGATGTGAACGGAATTCGACTGGACACAGCGACAGCTGCACGCCGGGAAGTGTTCCAGCCGAGATTCATCCAAGATGTTCTCCTTACAGATTTTACTGCATCGGGTGAACATCTGCAGAGTATTACTTAGTATTAATACACTTATAATAGAAGACACCCACATCCTTTGCAGGGAGCTAAATGTAATGACTATAGCAGAGGACATTTTCAAAGAGCTTATGTTAAAGTTGACAGTCTCTCGGCACATATTTCATACTTGGTTGGTGATCTTCACACCAGGTTTTGACATTTGTGTGTCACACTGGTGCCTGTGCTGAACAAACCCATTTTTCCATATGTTAAATCCTTGAATTCTTCCCGTCACTGCTTCTTGATCTTCTGCTAAATAAGAGTCGGCAGCATTCTGTGTGTTGCTCCTGTGTTTAAACAGGTAATCAGCACGGCAGGTTCAGGGGTTTTTTTTTTCTGCAGGGGAATTTACGCTGACATTTCAGAATTAGCGGCTAATTAAATATCTCCACTAGTTATGTATCTCCTGTGCTCAAAATGTTAACATGCAATTATTCTGCAATGATTAAGCCGGTAAACATTTTTAGGGCTATAAAGCACAAGCTGTCGGCACACACTCCAACTTCTCCGTCTGGCTCGGCTGCTGCTTAGCTCACAAAGAGGGAAAAGAAAATGTCTTTGATTTTTCCGTGCAGACATTGTTTGGTCCCGACCCTCCTTCATTATCTCGGAGTGTAAAGTGCTCTCATTGTGCCACAGGCGAGCTCGTGGCACAAGTTGAGACCGCGATGACTGAACCAGGTTCAAGCTGAACGTTCCTGCAAATCCTTTCCGTGCACACTTTGGCCATTCTGCTGTTTTTGTATATTCCCTTTTATCATCATAAGCTTGTGAATATCTGAGGGCTATGACTCTGCCCGCATTGCGTCATGTGGTTCTGTTTTTTTCCCTCTCTCTCTCTCTCTCTCTTTCTTTCGTAAATTGGGTTTCTTTTGCTCTGCCAGAGAGGAACTAGGTCACCATAAACACTGCCGTGATTTAAATCAAGCTTGGCCAGATTTGAAGTAAACTCTGCGAAATTCTGAAGATTTCAACATGTGTGATGTAAACAATATCCACCATAATGTTGATATCATTTTGGCACGAGCGTGCCAACGTGTAAAACTCAGCAGAAAGGCATTCCCATATGTCTGTCCAGATAACACTCAAAGCATTCTGAATTTATCTCCTCATGCTTAAATACGGGAGAAACTTGGACTGACGACCACTACCAAAAAAAGATGTGACTGAAGAACAAACAGTACGATAAATCAAATAATAAAAACTAATTCACACGTTGTCACAGCCACAATCTTATATCTAAAATGATTTAAATGATGTGAAAACAATTCCAGGAATAGTTTGATATCTGAAATATGAAATATGTTTTATATTTTTACACTTGTCTATTTAATATGACTATTATGTTACATTATTAAGACTGGAAATGGGTGGGCTAGTCTGATTCTGTCAAACAATGAACAAAAACTACCAGCATCTCTTAAACTTATGAATGTACACACTTTATCTTAAGACCAAACTTACCACACTTTGTCTAGTTTGTAAAATGGAGGTGGAATTATTTCAATTTGGCAGAAATTGAAGCTAAAATAATTAGAATTTTAGTGTACAATACCCTTATTGTATGTTGTTGTTTTCATTACCCCAGGATTTATATTTATATCACGTGGCTGCCATTTTAGACCACCAGGTTTTTTCAACAGCCCACAATGGACAAACTAAACTTAATCTTTTTGATGCTAACTGAAGGTTACATAGATTTTCAAATACACCTGGAAGGGAAAAAACTGATGTGCTGGACGGATTTTTTTTTGGCAGATAACCCAAAACAAAAAGCAGTGGTATCCATCTTCATATGTAAAAGTGAAAAACTGTGTTTGCCAAAAACACTTTAAAAACACACACAAATCTCTGTAAGGGTAAAAGTTGAGGGTTGGATGTGCACCTGGGGAGTGAAAGGCCGGTGGAGAGGGGGTGTTGCACACCACCGTTTCTGCCAGCAGGTTGTTATAAGGGTTAGTGTCGTGGGTTCGGAGGAGAGGGTTAGTTAGAAGGTAGTTGCCAGTCATCCCTGGAAATAACAGGAAGACAGAGAAAGGGAGAAAAATCAGGAGTGAAAAAAACCCACAGTGGAGGAAAAAAGAGCTCAACGTACTGCACTTCATTGTGTGTGTGCTGTGGTGGTGCGCTGGGTATCTGTCGACATAAACAAACACTGACAGTTACTGTCCAGAATCTGACACTACTAAAGATTTAAGACCTGCGATGCGTCTGCCTTCTATTATGGACAAAGCAGCCATAGAAACGGTGGTCGAAAACATTATCCAAACAGTCGACTGATGGAACTGACAAACAAAATTATTGCGACAACTGTTGACCAAAGCATAGCAGCACAATCAACTGCAGTGTTTATGTGAGACAAATTCATCTAAACAAACTCATCCAGTCGAGACACTAGACAAAACATGTCTAAGTGGCCTTCCATGAATAATACAGTATCTCTATCAAACTTAGCATGCTTGTGTAAATCCTCAAAGATGAGAATAACTATCCTCGGTCATTTTGTTGCATTGCTGAGAACCTCTGGCATATGTGCTTTAGAAAAAAACAAAAGAAACTGAAGTAGTTCATAACTAAAGCCAAATCTGTGCTGGCACAGTCTGGAGCCTGAGCTTCATGAGGTTGGGATCTTTCCCAAAACCTGCTCTGACCTCTGCCTGACTTTGCTCATCTCCCTTCTCTACCGTCATCATCACAATCACCCCACAGTGCAGATGGGTTTCTCCGGTTTCCATTGTGACTATGTGAACCTAAGTCCTCATTAGTTTTATGCCTGACTATATAACACACCTCTTTACCGTGGCTCTCCTTTCTGAAGATCGCAGAGAGAAGGGAACTCGATGGAAAGTGCAGGTAAAGGCTGTGAACTCTGATACACAGGCAGCGTTTACCCCCCCGTTTCTGTTGGGTGGCTCGACGTTATGAGAAATGCGACACTAAATCAGGTCTCATCTTCCCCTTCTCCTGAGCTGCCACAGAACGATGTAGGCTGCACTCATTGAAGTGTTTACTGTGAATTTCCGAGTCTCGTCACAAAGAGAAAAGCGTATGCGTCTCGTCTGGTGTGTTGGTGGCGGAAGAAAGGGTAGCTTACCCTGGTTGAGTGTGGAGGTGCTGTTTATATCTCCTGAGATGAAGGAGGACTCTGACTGCTTCCTCACAGTGTCGTTCCACATCCGCCTGATACGGCTCTGGGTAGAGAGAGAAAAGCAGCCATTGATCAGGACTCGACATGGTGCTGCTGTTATTCAAGGCGTTCGGCCCCGAGGACTGACTGGCTAAGTGGGTTTGTGATTGAAACCTACATGTTGCATACACATTTCAGCGAACATGCTGCTTGATGACATGGTTGTACTATGGTAAAACAAAGACACTCCCGCCCAACCCCCACCCCCACCGCACACATACACACACGTGCTATTGAGCGAAAGAAAAAAAAACATTCAAAACCAAAAAAGTGGCTATCTTAATGGATAAACTCCAAGAATCTCTTCACTTCAACTTGTAATATGAGAAATCGGCCCTTTGCTCCCCCCCTCGCCCCCCGCCCCTTTTAGTAAGAGAGCAGAAGCTGCCATCAAATTCCCAGAAGCGCTCTTAAGATAGATCTCACAAAGTCACCAGAGATGATAAGACTTTTATGCCCCGCTCAGTATTTTCTTATATGTTCCTTTCAACTGAAACATGATAGCACTCATATAGTGTAATATAAATGTGACTGTGCTACAATTCACTCCGAGAGGACACTTTAATACCATCTACCTACCAAGTGAACTGTCATGTAACGTTTATTGATCTTCAAAAAAAAAACCTGACGTGTCTTCAATATAAACCTTTGCAGAACGACGACTCCACCACAACCAAGATTTAACCTTGCGGTGTGAAGTATTATTTATATATACAGTATATTCAGATGTAGATTACAACAACAGTCGCAGACACAGTCAAGTTCCAGAGTTAAAGGTTCTGTTCCAATGCTTGCACTGCGTTCAGTTGAATGAACCAAGAAGCTTGACCTTATGATAAAATATTTAATCTTTTATATGAAAAAAAAAAGAAAAAAGTCAATATTATTTTTCTGTTCAGCGGGAGAATTCACTGAAAAGGACGAAACACATGGTCTCATAGATTGTTTTGTGCACAGCTCCCAACCTTATATATATATATAAATATATATACGTTGTTCAAAAGGCTGAATTCATGGCCATGATCATCTGAGCGTCATTGATCTATGATTGTATGAAAAGGACAAATTGTGCCATATACAGTCACATAGTTATACACACATAGTTTGAGAGCTGCTTAGCATTTACACGACCATGATGTTGTGTGTGGGACTGACTCAAATTAAACTTACAGTGCCCCCGTTCTTCATAATGAAAGTGTGGCTGTGTGGTTTTAAACTCATGTTAGCAGGATCCGTCTACTGATATTTTTTAGTCTTTTCATTTAAAAAAAAATTAACCGAATATAACCACTTTCAATATCTTGAAACCTGATACATCCTTTAAAGTCTGATACTTATGACTCGCCGCACACGTACCTGCGTAGCAGACGAATAGCGAGCCGTGGATCGAGATGTGGCCACCTTGGCTGAACTGTGGGATCCCTCAGACGGCAGCGCGCCACAGCACTGGGACTGACGGAAACATTTGCTGTACTCTTTGCGAACCTGCCGAGGAAGAAAAGATCATGACCGACAGAGCACAAGCAGACGCAGACGGTGACACGCTCATCCCAGACAAACCCACAAGACACAAATCCCAAATCTTCGGCAAATGCCAGCTGACAGCAGTTTAAATGCCACGAGTGTTAGGACAGGTGTAACAAATGCATGTTGAAATTTTATGATAGCGAGGAAACACTGTGACGTGGGTGTTTTCAAGTGGAGGGTAGAAAATAACTTGAGAACCCTTATGCAACATTGTAAGATGGTAATTTATACACGACTTCATTCTGGGCCAAAGTTGCATCTATTTATATTTTTCATTATCAATTAATCTGATAATTACATTCTTGATTACCTAATTAAAAATGTGAACAGTATAAAAAAGAAGAAAGCACATTTTTAAAGGGTTAATCAATATTAATTATTATATAACAGCTGCCAACTACATTTTCATTCGATTGGCTTATTTTTTTAACGCTGATGCAGATTTATAAATATAAATACATTTAATCTTTAAACGTTAATGAAATTGTGAAATTTCAAGGTGATGTCAAATTTCTGTTTTTTAGAACTGATATGGAAGAATGTTTTATGGTATTATCATCTTGTTTCTGTAGTAAAGTGTGTTAATGACAGTAACCAAGTAATCAATAGCCAATGTAAAATGAGTGTGGGAATTTCAACGTTATAATATGGTAATTAATTATCTTTTATATTTTTAATATGTAAAGGTGAGACTACAGTAATTCTTGTATAGCAAGCTGTTACTTGTATATTATGTTGAAATGACATGGTATTACTGAGATTACCAAGGTGTAAATTGCATTAGAAATAACATTGTATAACCATATGACTTTATTTTATATTTAATTCCCATACTTGTTACGGTATTGTAATGAGGGGGACTAAATCTTGCCTTTTTCTGGAGGAGACAGTGGAAGATGAAGATGAACATCCCCTGCAAAGTGTTGAAGATGGTGAAGAGGTACGCCATCACGATGGACGATTCATTGAGGAAGATCAAGCCAAAGGACCACGTGAGCCCCATGAGACAAAGTAGAGCAAACGCTCCCAAAACCCACGACCTGAGAAACAGAAAAAATAGAGAGCGAACTTTAACACATGAAAAATAATCAGCTCGATATGATGTTAGTTTATTCCTCTTCAGCCACACCTTGTTCAAAAACAATTGGACAAACACAACATTTTGCAATGAACTTATCGACATTGAGTCTGAAATATTTTTTCCATTGTTCATTTTTGGAGTTGATGGCGAAATAAACTGCAGACACAGCAGCTTTTTCCTTGGCAGCTTCCAGGAACTAAGCTGAGTGGAAATAAGATAACTTAACAGTCAGTTTCAATGACAATGGCTGGTTGTTATTGATACACACAACGAAGTGAGCCAACCTCAAGAGAGATACAGAGATGAAGAAGAGATGAAACGGGACAACAGCATGTCACTGAGAGAGGGCCCAAGGAAACATAAAAGGTAGTATTGAGAGGGATGCCTGATTAGAGAAAAGAGAATTATTATTATTTATTTTTTAAATAATGTATTAAACAAGACACGAGAGACAAGCATAACTACATTTTTTACTTTTACAAACTAAATTTTGATTTTTTTTTTGCCAACTTATGATGTGTGAAATCAGCACTAATGCGGACTTGTGCAGGCTTTTTTTTTTTTATTTGGACCAAAAATCATTTTAGCTGCCCGAAAAATGAAACACCCACATATAATAGTGTATGTTGACCTGTGCTAAGGCATATTGTGAAACAGGAATCCAGGCACATGAACGGTCAGGGGCTTTTTTTATTGAGCAAACGCAGCGCAGTGGAAGCAGGAAAATTGGTGACAGGTTCTGTTCAGGTGCCCCCCCCCCCCCACTTTTCTTCTTTTTTTTTCCTGTCTTTACTATCATGAAATCTACCGGGCATGTGAACCCTGTGAACTATGCCAGCACAGGAGCAAAAAGATACCATGGTTCAGAAGTTTAGTGATGACGGAATAAAGAAAAGACAATATAACACTGCATAGTACAAACACTGAAAATCATAACAGGAACCAGCTACAGAGCAAAGTAACCCCTGGAAGGCAAAATATTGGGTTCAAGAGAAGAGAAAAATCAAATAAAGTGTGGGTCAAAAGCAGCTTTTGAAATTTCAGGAAGGAGGCAAAAGCAGAAATGGAGCATATTAGTTTTCTCATCACACAAACACCACCACCTCCCCCCACACACTCACTCACACACACACACATAGTCCCAGCAAGCAACAGACCCGCCGCCCGATCTCTGAGAGTGACACCCTCACCTGATACCCCCCAGCCTGGACGAGTCGGGTTTCATGGAGGTGGAATGCTTCACCATCTTGTACATGGTCACTACCAGGAGGATGACATTGACCTGTCAAAACAGATGCATATCAGGGTTAACACACGGCACTTAGGCAGGAATCTGATTTCTGTGACGGAAGCATACAAATCCTTTTGTAAAAGTACTAAATCCACACGTTCTACACTAAATCTACACGTTTAAACTGAAAGTGTGTATGCGGAGAATAATCGGAGGAATAGCAATGCAATTTGTCATATTTTCCATCCTCTTCTTGGCTTTTTTTGGGAGGGCAAAAATCTTAATTAAAGTAACAACGGCTGTCAGATGGAGAGAAAAGTACTGTATTTCCCTTTGATTTGTATAAGCATGAAACTGGCCACTGGTTGCTATAACAGTTCTAAGGTTTCACCGTGACTGAGAATATTGCTTAATCTACAGCGGTTTTGGCTCTTTGCAGCGAGCATCGACACCAGCATACCTCGACTGAGAGGAATATGAAAATTTATTGCTTTGGTGCACATCATAAAGTACACCGACTTCCAAAAAGAAAAATAACAGTGAGAGGTTATTGCTGTGGTCGACTTCACACAGCACTGGCCTTCAGCATGAGCTTCGTCGAAAGTTTCTCTTTTCCTTTCCCTTGTTTGACATTACGCTCGATCCCAAAGTGCAAATCCTCAATGAGTATGAGAACGTATATCTTGTGACGTCCAAGCGGATCTTATGTACCGCGGAAGAAAGCTCCAGAAAAATACAGAGAGGAAAGAACATAGCTCAGTGCCATATTTTAGAAATAATCTCACAGAGGCCAGGAAAAACATTTAAGTGATTCAAGCCATACATCCACAAAGGTTTCCATGCTCTAAGGTTGTCTCTATGTAAGCACTGCAGGGTTCGTCGCCACTGAGGGAAAGGAAGGAGATGTGCTTGAGTCTGGTCCAGTACCATTAAACATTTGCAGTTCTGTAAATAATCACAGAAATAAAGTATATCCAGATTTTGATGTTATCAAAAACGTACATGGCATATCTGTGCCAAGCCAGCAGGCATAACCACTCGACTGCAAATGAAGGAAAATTACTTCAATACAAGGAGGAATTGCCATTGAAACAAAAGTATAATTATCTAAATGAAGTGTTTTCACTTAACCGGGCCTACATCCCCATTATTACCCCACATAGATGCCTTCTGAAACACCACAAGGCAACAGAAAGGAGTCTTTAAATGGAAACAAAGAGAGCATGAGAGGAAAGCAGATGAAAACCAACAACAGCGGGGGGAACGATGGGAGAAAAAGGAGTGGCTATGAAGACAGAAGGAGGCTTTTAGATCACAGCTTAGAGTAATGCCGAGTTTTGTCTTTCAGCCACTGGGGCCGATTTACGTCTGCATGAGTCGAGTGGCTGGAGATGCGTTTAACACAGCTGCGAGTGATGACACAGATCTGATGAGACAGACAGACAGAGGGACAGACAACGAGGCAAGAAAGCAGGAAGGCAGAGGCAAACCGCATATGGACTCCCCCTCATACCCGGTCTCGAAGGGGCCGTCCTCTACAATATTTAGGTCTTCCACTTCTCTGCCAAATACGGCGCAAAACAAAAAGAGCCCTGCTGACGCAGCACCACCGCGGGTTTTGCATATATTTACAGTCCACGGACAGATTTACATGTGTGTTACTGTGTGCGCCTATATGGTCGTGCAGCATGTTTGTCCGGAGCTGTGTGAATGCTTTCTCGCGCACGCTGCGTGTGCGTGTGCGTGTGTGTGTGTGTGTGTGTGTGCATCGTGAACACCCAGCGCACCACATGAAATATTAAAAGGTGAAGATGGAGATGTCCGTGTGCTGGGATTGGCTGGGGATGTGTCATGATCCTCAGCAGGGCTATGAACTGTGGTAATGGTTGTCTGGCCCACCCACTCATTACTTCCATGTTCACCCCCGCCCTCCCCCCCCCCCCTCACCGTCACCAGCACCCTTGTACTCCCACTGAGCAAACGACCTTCATGCTTGAGAAGATTTCTCCTCTTGATTGTAGGAGGTGAGTATTATCAAGATGTACAGCAAGGACCAAACAGCTTTAAGCTGTTGCCGCTCAACAATTCTGATTTCAGAGGATTTCATAGCTGAGTGGACACTGATGTCCTTGTGTCAGCTATAATGGGTCCACTTTCCTTTCATGCAAATTGATTCAAGAAAGTAGAGCCATGAGGCTGCCAGCACAGAAAGAAGAAGAAAAAAAAAATCTATAAACAGCTTTCAAAGCTTTTCTTTATATATATATATATATATATATATATATATATATATATATATATATATATATATCTACGTGTGCGGGTGTGTGTGAAAGTCGCACAAAAGCACAAAATTACAACTTACCACAATTATCAAGGTTACAGGTCCAATGAAGCTCCAGATGAAATGGTTATCAACCCTCAGCCAGCATCTGCAGGGAGGTGATATTCAGTTCATTAAATCATCTCACTGCCAAAACAAGGTTGTTGTCTCATCGATCAGGGCCCGGCAGAGCCGACCGGATGATAGGTCACAGCAACAGAATAAACTCCTCTGACCACAGAGAAGAAAACCCGACCTTGAGCGAGCGTTGGCCACGTGCCATGAGAAGCTGCAGTCTAAAAGGCCCTGGTTGTTGATGACTCGTGGATTCATGACTTCACAGTCTGCAAATGCTTGCAAATGTGCGCCGTCTGACTGTGTGTACCGAAGACTCTGAACGGTAAACACTGCAGTGTGTATAGTTCAAGAATGAATTGCATTCTTCGCTCCGTGTTTATCGCCAGGAAACAGAAATGAAGTGGAGACTTTAGAAATAAAGTGGTGTTTGGGAAAAAAAAGAAAAGGTAGTTCACCTAAATGCAATAAATTAGAGGATTGCAGTTTTACAAATCATAAAGCTGCTTGCTGCTTGAACGAGGACCAGCTGAGAAGTGCATAAAGTTTTAACTTGCAATTACCCCGGTAGGCAAAGAATCAAAATCCAGCAGGCCACTGCAGCTAGCCAGCGTGTTCATTAATGTTGCGGCTTTGCTCGCTCACTCTCGCTTTAGCAGTGACAGGGTGCAAATTTCCACGGGGCAGAGGTGAATTACTCTTTGTGATATTTCTACTATCAGAACAAAAATACACGCTGTGTCGGTGGCGTGTCTCGGTGGAGAGGTTGGGAGAACTCGTGTTTTTGTATTTCACCAAAGTAGAGCCTCTACAGAGATGCTACACTTACGCCCGCTGTGTGCCGTAGCTCCTGTAGTCGATGGCTGCTGAGATGCCCACTACCACAGCTGGGGTGAGATACCCGGAGATGTAATAATACTTCCTGCGAGAGAACTCGCTCTCAAACACCTCGACCAGCATGAGGTACAGCTGCACACCCTCCAGACACATCCAAGTGAACACAGCCAGGAAGCAGAAGTGGAGAACACCAGCGATGATTGAGCACACCAGCTGACAGGAAGAGGCATACAGAGGTTACACACATACATAAGTGGGTTTTAAAGGAATTTACTTGTTTTTCCCTGGTTGCCATGGTTACTATTTACAAGTACTATTGCTTCAGGTTTTAAAGAGACCAGAGACTTTGGTGCATTTAAGTATTTTTGGCTTAATGGCTTTTAGCCACAGCAGGTAAGCGTAATGTTTTTGACAAACCCGCTGTTCTGTTCCTGCTGAGGAAAAACACAGTTAGCAACCAGCTGGTGAAAACTGCAGAGCTTTTAGCAGCTCAAGAGCCACAGATTCCCCCTGAGAGCTGGAGGAGACCAAAACTGAGCTAAAACAAGAGTCGATAATGCTTATACATCCATCAGGTAGACAGAAACACAACTAAACGCCATTGCACTCTCTCTGCTGGGAAAAAAGAACTGTTTTATTATATTTTGTGAGTGAGTTAATTAATTACATCTGATTATTGTTGTTAAAACGCCCATTGTGCAACTAAGTTCCATTCAGCTCTGACAGAACTCCATACTCTGTTTTATCCCAAAGTTTCCAAAGGTCTATAAAAAAATCTTTCATTGAATATTTGCATTTGATAAAATGGTGCAGTCATAAAATATACATCTGGAGTTTGAATATTTCACTCCGAATTAGCATCATATATCCTCAAGTGTTGGAGAAAACTGAAACAGAATAGATATGTGGTATTTTAATCTAATGTGGATTTCTTCGCCAGCTTCGGGGCAATTTAAAGGCAAATTGAAGGAGAAATCCAAGCATTTAAAAAGGTTAATCACACCTGATAAGACCATTCATCAGCAGCATAAAAGTTAAAACCCCCTGCGGTATAATTTCCACGGTACCTTTGGTTCCGTCATGTTGATGCCCACGAGGAAGATAAGCTCGCCAATGAAAAGGTTGAGGCAGAGGTTCTTGTGAATGGTGTTGCGGTCACTTTGCAGACCTCGGAAGAAGCAGAAGGTGAAGAGGCTGATGGCGAGGCAGACTAGAGACACAGCGATACCCATCCGTGTGATGACAGTAAGGAGAAGCTCATGGACACTCCCTTCCCCCTGCACAGAGAAAGACACAGATATAAAAAGGACTGACCTTCCACTCCACACTTTTCCAAATATTATCATTAAATAGCAGGGTTTGAATGTGACAGAACGCACAATCATACATTCTCCCAGCTTCTTGTGAAAGGACTGGGCTCTACGCACGGCAGCCGTTTTGACAAGTACTGACCACATTAACGATGAGTTTGTTCAGTTCATGTCAGGACAGCGCAACAGTGAACCACTGTGCACCCTAAAGCTGATGAAGCCAAATGGAACTCAGCCATCATTAATTAGATTTTTAACACCTATAATGTTCCTATACCGCGACCCGTCTAAATGGCTGCTGTGCAAAGGGCACATTACTTGAACTTTTATTGTTATTTACACAGTTTTTTACTCACTTTAGCAGTCACTATTAGCTTGAGGCTTGAGGGTTATAGACATTAAGACATAAAATGTGTAAAGAAACATTCATTCATTCAGGTTAAACTGAAATACTGGCTTCATTGATAACAATAGCCAGTATGCAACAACAACAACAACAACAGGTATATTCACCAAATACATTTTCAAGACTGTCCTCCAAAAAAATGTCACTATGGGTCGTATGCAGGAATCATGACCAATAGGTATGTTTTTAAAATAGGCGCCCCGAGGGAGAGTATAAATAACATCAATCTGGTACCTTGTGTGGTCAACATGACTTTGACTCCCACGTTAGACTTTCACACGGAACTTTTTTTAGCACCGTCTTTTTTAGCCCTAACCCTAATCTCACTAACACTTGTGTCTTAGTTGAGTTGAAAAATATCTGTGCACTAAGAACATACCTATGGGTCGCATTCAGGGGTTGACCAAAACGACCCATAGTAACGTTTCAGTTGGAAGACATTTTCATTTGTAGGCCGCAAACTCTGCCACCCACCGCCGCCCATCCCATTACACAGCTCATCGCAGTTCAACACACCACACACCAGCAGAGTGAGCAGAGGGCAGCTAAATGTTAAGAACTAAATATTGAACTACACCGGACATAAAAAGCCTCAGTACCTTTCTCACAAATGTCTTGATCAGAGCAGAAGAAAAACGAGGGTCTGCATTGGAAATAATGTTTTTACAGTCTCTTGCCTTTTGCTGACATGCTAAAATGAACCAAATAGATGCAACGGTTAAAAAAATAAAACAGATTCTGATGGTGGATTTATAAGTGCAGCATCTTATTAACAAAATTCCCATGTGGCAGCCACACTCATGCAATGTTTTTAATTGGGGTTGCAGTAATTGTTTTAAAAGCTAAAGGTCGCTGATTTGCATATTTTAATCACCTTTAACTATAGCGTGGTTTTTGTACAGAAAAGGTTGAAACAGCCGATCCCCCCCCCCCCCGTCACTTTTAACGAGAACACATTTGGAAGGGATCGTCTTACGGCAATGAAAATGTGTTTTATTGTTCATATGGTCACCTGATATTGATTTAAGACTTACGAAATTCTGCATCTGTCATTTAACTTGGTTATACTGCATGCTATGTGATTTGGCAGTCAGACTCAACAGTGACATCAGTTGAAAAACTACCGTGAAGAATGAACAACCTTGTGATGTGACGTCCACATGCAGGTTCTGTTTTTGAGGTCAAGTTGCGGTGTGTCGCATGAGATCAGAAAAAAACTGAGCATGTTTCAAGATGGGCACCAGGCTAATGTGAAAAAAGCAGACTTGAGTATCCAAAAAAAAATCTTTCAACGACACGGTGGCCTGAAAGTGAGGCAGTTCTTCCTGTGATATTTGTAATTTTATAGGGACCAGGAGTTGCATTTGAGGTGATGTGTAGTAGATTGGTGTGAGACTAAGCCTTGCCTCCGGGTCTGGTTTCCAGCTGTGGTTAAGTTTGAGGTTAAGACAGATGACAGGGACAGAGTTCATGAGCTGGGACATATTATTAAACGAACCACAAACTTATCCTCCACATTTATTATGGGCTAGGTCCTTGCTACACATGCTATTTATCATGTAATTGGATTATAATTGCATTTCACGACCAAATGGATTCTCCACCACTTCAAGAGTGGTGGAAACATAAGTTAAGGCTGAGGTTCAGCAGCACCTTTTCCCATGATTCTCGGGGACACGTGCATGGAGGGATATTAGACACGGACCACAGGTAAAAATAATTACTTCTGATAATGGTATGGTACTTCCTATGCTGATCCACAATCTCGCTCTTTGAAAGTGACAGCCTGCTTCTTCTGCTCTCCCCTGCTCTCCCCTCCTCTTCCCCCGACCTTACCTTCTCCCCCAGCGCTAATCTAATTATCTTCACTGAAATGCCATTCTTGTTCATGCCGTGCACATGCAAATTTGTCAGCGAGATGGAAGAAGAGCTACTAGCTGAGGCAAAAAAAAAAAAAAAAAACACAAGACGAAGGCCACTCACCACATTCCCCCTATGAGCCATGAGGATGGCAAAGTTGGTCAAGTGATTGCAGGAGCAAGTGGTGTGGCTCTTGTTGGTTTCCAGCAGTTTACAGCCCTGAGTGGACCAGTATCCCATCATGCTCCGCTCAGAATAATTCCAGAAGGAACAGTTGGGGTTGTAGTAGTGCTCCTTCTACAAAACACAAACATGCAGTGGAGAAATGATTAAACATATATGAGCATGTTCTGCAATATGCATGATCATACACAAACACAACGTCATATCTCAGACTGCGAGTGGCAGTCAGTACACGTGAGGCGTTAAGTCTGTTTACGTGTGCTTGTTTCACAAGGTTTACCAAGCGTTTTAAGTGGTTTGTTGGAATTAAAGGGATGAAAGAGATGAACATTTAAAAAAGCCCAAAAAACAAACAAACCGTGAGACGGATTACTGTGGCACTTTCAAAGCACAAGGTGAGCCACACGACTTCTCCGACTGTACAAGTCGGTATTTGCGTTAATCACTATTCACGACACACATGGATAATAAAGACGTCTGTGCTTTAGTCTTTCACAAAACAATAATACATCAAGGCTCTTTGTAGCCGCAGCAGTATTTTTAACAGCTCAGCTCTATAGAGTGGACAGGGGAGTCTCAGGAGGGGGCTTACATCCAGGTGCTCCAGTGTGAAGATCACTGGGTCGGCCACAAACACACGGCTGGACTCCTTGGTGATAGAGGCTGAAAGGATGTGGGAGTTGACAGTGAGGGAAAGGTTGCGTTTGTTCAGGTCCCCCATTCCCCTCAGCGTGGCATTCTCTGTGCTGAGGAATTGACCCAGATTCTTGTACAACACAAACACAAGCTTGGCCACACCTGCAACCAGAAATAATGAAACCGTCAGACACGCAGGATTCATAAAAGAGACATACAGTGTACATAAAGTACACAGACCAAAGTGATAATAAGTGTTTCTGTTTACCAATTGGCAAAGTGGCCTTTAAAATTGTGCAGTGAATAACGTTTGTAATAACCAGGACTTTATTTATTTTTAGATCAATTGTTTTTTAATAGAAACATGACCAAAAACCCAAAGTTCATTCCAGAGAATTTGAGCCCTATTTAGATCATATTATAAATTACCATATGAGCACAAACTAATGTTAAAACAAACGTCTGGCATCAGTGAGGATGGATGTTAATATCAGGTGTGTGTGAGGTCTTCAACGGGAAAAAAAAACCCAACACACTCTCTGGTTTAAGACACACAGATTTGTATTGTTTTGGCCTCAATAATCACCCTGAAGGAAACTGGGCATTGCTCATCACCAGCATGATACCAATAATGAAGCCTGCTGGTGGCAGAATCATGCTGTGTGGTTGTTTATTTAGAGGCAGTGACTGGCTGCCAGAGGGTAAGCTGAGCAGGGCAAAGTACCAAGATAACCTTAATGAAAACCTGAAAGTGTCAAAGTTCCAACTTTTAACAGGATAATGACCCACAGCATACAGCCAAGACTGCACTGGAGGAGCTTAGGAAAAAAACTCAATGTCAATGTCCTTGAATGGCCCAGCCTGATCCCCAACTTGAACCCAATCAAACACCTCTAAAGGGAACTGGAAATGACAGTCCACTGACAGTCCGCATCCAACTTGAGAGATCAAGAGGATCTGCAGAGAAGAATGGCGGAAAATCCCCAAATCCTGGTGAGCAAAGCTTATCGCATCACGCCGAAGACGACCAGAGACTCTGCCAAAGGTCTTTCAAAATTAAGCCCCAAGTAAAGTGTCTCAATACTTATGGCAAGTTGATCATTTAATTTCTAATTAAATCCCTGAAATTATGCTTTTGCTTTCTTGTAATCAAGAAACTAGAAAGGATTGGATGTAAAAAAAAAAAAAAAATTACTTATATGCAATATATCACACAAAATACATTATGTTAATTATTAATTGCTGGAGATGCCTGCGAGCCTACTGGCATTTAGAGATCCAGGCAAGCCGTTTCCCCTGCTTCCTCTCTTTATGCTAATCTAATCCAATCTAATCTAATCACGTTTTTGGTTTCCTTCAGCTTTATGCTTAAAGCAAACATAATGTATGACACAAGAAGCCTACATTTTCTCATCTGCCTCACACTAATATTTTAATAATATCTGATTAAATAAACTTCCATAAAGCAAATTACTCGGTAAACTGTTGAATCCTCATTGTCCGCTAAGATGTGACGTATAATATAAGATATTCACAGTATTGATATCAGGGAAAGGAACAAAACTTCCACCATCGTTAAATGTGTTTTTACGACAATTGTTTGGTTCTCACCATTTTTGCTGTTGACTTTGACAGTGTTGGAGGAAAGTTGAAGTGAAGCTCCACCTTTGCTCGTCTGCGGGAACCTGAAATCTTGCACCTGGCCATCTGTACTTAACACGTACACTTCTAGCACTGAAAGAGGTGAGAGGAGAGGGGACAGGGAGAGACACAGAAAGAGAGAGATGTATTAGTCATAGGCAACATTTCAAAAGCTGCACAGGGTGCGTATAACAGCTCTTTAAATATTTGATATTCATTGTACCAGTAAAAGAGTCCACTATTATTGGACCTTTTAAGTGTCATTCACTTAAAAAAAAAAAAAAGTAATGCCATTGGTCTGCATTGTCAATGCCTGTGAGGCACAAGCAAAAGAAGAAAAATGATAAGGGTGATGATACAGGATGAGCCAAAGCAAGCGCAAAGCTTACTGCAGCATGAATGTCAAATATTCATAGGATCAAAAATATCATTGAGCATTTTATTTTTACTTTCTTTCCCCCCGTGGGTTCAGATAACTCTTGGCTCAACAAGCAAATCTCTGAAAATCCTCCAAATTCCTACAGCCACTCTCTCCAGTATGCCAGCTGCTGGGTGGTGCTCCCTTTGATGTGTGAAATTACTGAAGGGTCAGGAGGACACACGTATCAGCGCACTCCCTCCCATCAGAAACAACCTCACTTCCTCAGACAGATGACTTCTGACAGACGAGGATGTGGAATTGTTCTCCCGTCGTGCTGCACCTCTTGCCTTCTTTTAAGCTCTTCCTTTGCTCTCGCTCATATTGCCCTTGATGCTCGCCTGGAGATGCCATTTGAGCATTGACAAACTGCTAATTAGGAGCAACAATCATTTTCACACTTTCTCAAACTCTTCAAGGGGGGGGGGGGCAGGTAAGTAGCTTTCCGTTTTCATACGACAGCATTTATGTTTATCCACAGGAATATTATCTCCACTATGCGGATAAGCAAGGGCTCATAACACTGCATGCCTGAACTGCCTGAATGCAGTGATTAAGTAGCCAATATACAGCGTGTTACACAATATATTAATCAGCGCTTTTTCAAAGAGACAGAGAAACTAGTACTTATCAGCTTAGCTAACTAACACTTGATGGGAAAGGCTAGGAGAGAAGAGAGCGTGGTATGAATAGAACAGTGCCACTCGGTTGGCTTCTTTGTTTTGTCCCACAGATCTGGACACTTCATCTTGCAGCACAATTTCAATGGAGTGACTTTACTACGCAAAGGAAAAGATTAGAAATCAATGATGTATAAAAGAAAAGAAAAGGTGTGTGGGAGATCAAAACCATAGCAACGAAGTAGAAATTATGTGCCGAGCTGATTTAATAAATGAGACTGTGCTGTTAATAAACCGCACAGTGAGGACACAACTGTTTGAATTCTTTTTTTTTTTGAGACAAATCTTCTATTGTGATGTCAACCACATGTGGTCATTCTTATATTATATTCCAACCTAAAAAATAATAATAAAAAAAAAAATACACCCTGAAAATGATTTTATCGCTCAGTTTAAACTATGATATGTGGTGCACGGCCAATAAGGAAACATAACAATGAGCATCATTAATTCTGGTTGACAGATGTGCACATGCTGTTTTATAGTTACGTGAGAGGAACTTACTGATATTCTCTGCAGGTACTTTTACGATCGCTGGCTCGATCAGGTTTTCCGCAAGGACAAACGCCCCTTCCTCCAGGGTATCCAGTAGCATCGTAGCTGCGTGAGATTGCTCTGTCGAATTCATGTCTTTCCAGGATTTCACAGCTTCCAGCCTCAGGAGGTTGTCAACAGTGTCCACAATGGCCTGTATCCATGGAGACAAGTGAAATGTCAGCTTCCTCCCATTATAACCACAGTTAATAACAAAGAGCGGGAACTGGGCAGCAAATGATGAAAAGGGCATGCAGGGCCAACAGTGACAACAGAAACAGCAACAGCAACTGGAACTGAAATATCAAGGTCACTTCAAATGATGACATGATGATTCGAAGAAGCCATAAGTAACAAATAACGATGATACAAATGCAGTATGTGCTTTCCAGTGTTCCGTTTATGGAAAAGGTGCATCCAATCAAAGGAGGTCTCTTTTGGACAAATGTATTTATTTAATAATAAAGTAAAAACGCTTGCGGTGAAATACAAATACAAACCAAATGTTTGTTTCCATTCATTAGATGAAGTTGTCTACAAAGCTACATTTTTGGTTTTAAGCACCTTTTTTTCCCCAATCATTTCCATGAACTAAACATTTGTTTCCATTACACGATCTGCCCATCATGGCCTTAATACTATTCTCCTGGAGGAAAGGAGGCATTATCATGAAATCCATGCTTCATCCTCTCCGGAGTAAGTCAGGATGCTCTGCTTGTTTTTTCAATGGCAATCCATTCATTTCCTGCTCTCAGATAAGAAGTAAGTAAGTAAAACATTCCACCAAATCCACACAGATATCGTATGTTGCTAAAACAAGAGTTTCCCCTTGACCCCGCAGGAGTGAGTTCATGACAGGCTGGCACAAGCGAGCCACAACTAATGTTCACAAATCCCACTCAGGGCAGACAGTTGTACTCCAATTCCCTTGGTGCGACAAATCAGAGTGACAATTTAACCATAGGTGTCATTAACCACAGCTAGGCACGCCACAATAATGGTAATTAACCACAACAAGCCCCTGCTCACTGTACCAATTAGTCACAGCTATGATTATCCCAAACACTAATTGACCACTGACGGGATTATCCGTTTGCCTTGAATAACAAGAAAGGGGGATCAACAAAAGTCTGCACCAATATATGATTAACCGCAACATTTAACCACATAGCTTACGTTAACCACAGTGATGATGACACAGAGCTCTCAGCGTGTCTTCGTATCTCAGGCCCGAGCACAGAAATCAATCGCTGTGCCCCTGACCTTGCATGCAACTGGAAGCTTGCAAGCTGTGACTACGATAGGAGTTGTGTGTGTGTGTGTGTGTAGGAAAAAGGAGAGGGAGCGAGAGGGAGAGGTGGCGTTTACAGGGTCAGAATCATTACAGCCACATAGACATTAAACGCTATTCCTCTCCCGGTGAGCCATTCTCAAAGGATCCATGAAATCCAAATAGGGGGTTGGGGGGAGCTGGCTGTCTCTAATTTGTGCAACTCAGAAAAAATCTGTGTCTTCATCGAGTCCTCTTTAATTCTTGCCTGGGTGGAGGTCACTTCACAAATCACAGGGGTGCTAGCAGGGGAGTCCCCATGACTCACTGTAGCCAGAGAAAGGGATCGTGCGGTGAACGCTTGGGGACAGCGCTGACGTCAAGACCGAGAACAAGAATAAGCTCAAAAGCTTAACTAAGTTAATACAGGGCCTCTAGTACTTTGAGCTAAATGCAAACATGTAATGATACAAATGTACTTTTATTCTGCATGTTTATCTTACTTACTTATTTGTTTTTGCAGGTATTAAGTTACAGATCAAAGTGCAAGTTTAAGTTCATCCAATCCCTTTCTTTTGATTACTTACAAAAAAGCATTTAAAAACATTAAGTTTATAGAATGCTGAAATATTTGGTAGAAATTCATTCAGCTTACATTTTTCCTCAGTCAAATCTTGACACAGGCGTTCTTTTTTTTACGCTTGTGACTTACTCTGATTCATATCCTATCATTATTTCTTATTATATTATGCCATTACTTGCTTGGAGATAAGGGAGCAAAGAAAGCGACTTTATTTTAGAAGATTTATGTTGTTTTTTTATGTCTTCTTCCGTGCAAAAGTAATCTAGCGATAATTATCTCAACATCCAGGGGTGCGCTGCAAACAGAAACTGCTAATGGCTAATTTGGCATCCTTCAACAGTGCCAATTTGGAGACGGGTGCGGGGCGGGTTCAACCTGCTGTGTTCGACGAAAAGTGGGAAGAAAAAAAATCATGCGGAAACCTCATGTGTCTGTGCTACATTTCAAGGTAATCCATCACTAAGTTGCTGAGATATTTCAGTCTGAATGAAACATTTTTCTACATTACCATGACACACACATGGCTAAAAAGACATTTCAAACTCAGTTAAGGGGAAAAATAATTTCCCTTTCTCCCAAAAAAAACCCTCAAGTCTAAATAACCTGAACTTGGAGAATCTACTTCTGGTGTCTTTCCATCGTGTACTTGTCTCTCAACACAACCAAGTAAGTCTACCACAGCAGAGGAGAAGCTACATGTCAAGAATCAAAAATCAGAATGGATCACACATATCTTAATGGACTTAGAAATTAATTCCACAGATAAAGCACACCTCCAATGGAAGAAGAGATTATTCTTTTTTGCAGTGGGGACAACAGAGACGAGAATTGTACAATGTAAGCAAGTGAAAATTGAGCACTCTGCCACTTTGATCACACTTCTGGCTGACAGGGAGGTGCAATTACGACCGTGGGAAGGCAATTATTCACACAATGTATAAAGAGCTGACAAGAGAGACGAAGAGAGAGAGAGAGAGAGAGAGAGAACGAGTGGGGGAGGACGAAAAGAAGGAGAGAGAGAGAAAAGTGAAAGAAAAATTTACAAGTGATAGCACACAAGAGGAGGGGAAAATAGGACAAAGACGGAGTGATATTGACAGTTGCATCCTCAGACGGACAGAAATGACAGAACAGTCAGCCGAGTCAGATGAAGAAGCAGCCATATCTTTTACAAGCGGGATCACCAGGCACAAACTGTGACAAAACAATCAAGGACATTGCGAGTGACAGTGCTGCATGCTGCTGATCAGACATTGGGGATCAGGGGGATACAACATGGAAAGCCTGGTAGTTATACCTTCATGTATGCCCTGCAAGTCTTCTCTCTTTTTTGAAGCTTTTCCATACAACAAGAGGATCACAAGCGCAAGAGAACGAATTGCAGAGAGAGATAGACAGAAAACAGAAACCATTAAATCAAGCTACTTACCATAAAGAGACAGAATTGATATAAGAAAGAGAAATATCAGGTTTGTGAACTATAACCTGAAAGTGATGCGACAGCGCTAAAAGCTTTTTGGGGGTAAGAGTGCTGGAAATCTAAAAATGAATATGAATCACATAATAGTGAGTAGAAGAGATGAGAAATGCACAGCCCTGTGGGGGGAGGAAAAAAAAATATGCTGAGACGAGATTCTGATGCTCCCCATTAGTGATGCTTTAAAGTATGTTGAGAAGATAAACAATGTGGAATGAGGTAATTTGTATTTCATGGCATGGAGAGAATAATATGGCACTGCTGCTTTTAAAATCCCTCTGTTGGTCTCTTGGTTTTAAATAAGTTGCCCTTTTCTCTTGCTTGAGTCAAACCAGAGACAATCAAATTCTGTGGCTCTTCCATTGAATAGGAAAAAAAATAATAGATAGTGTTATTTGTGTCCACGTTATATCCTCAGAAAAAACACACACACACACGCAGGAAATCGAAATGGTTCTTCGACAAAACTGTTCTCATGGACCTCCCAAATCATGAAAACCTCTGTAGTTTCATTAATAAAAATCCTATAAACTTTACATTGTTAGTGTTTATTCTTAAATGTACATTGTAGGGCTTAAGTTTTTTTGTATTGTATATTTGTCTCTTTTATAAGAGACAACCATTAATGTGCTTCATTTCCACATTGAATGGACATCATTTGTCGGGTCAGCGTAGTCAACCAATTTCCTTCATCACTCAAACAGCAAAGTGAGGATGGGTGATTGGAAATACGATTTCCTGATTTGACAACATTGCACCTGCACTGTGGAGTGCATCTGTATTTTACTGCAGAGGAGATTTCGGTTGTCCATTATTGAAGTAAACAATTTTTAAAACTCACGACTTTAAGGAGAAACAATAGGTACAATAACTGAGCTCTGGTTCCAAGAAAGGCTGGAAACCTAATAGAAATCTTATAATGTGGAGTCTCTGAGTATGGAGGTCACGTACGAGACAATCTTTCACCAGGAGACTCTTATGTTAAGTTATGAAAACACATGTAATCGTAAAAACACACATGAAAAGTGACACAAGGAATGAGGCACGAAACCGGGCTAAATTTAGCTCAGTGTCGTGCCTACATGTCGACCACTGAACTTTTATTGAAGCCCCCCTGTCTGTGATCTCTGTCACATTTTGAGATGTCACGTTTCTTTTTGCCGTTTTCTTCTTTAGATTTCCTCTGATCTGGTGTAGCGTTGCCGTTTGGGTCTTAGCATCTGTCACTCCGTTCCGATCTCTGATTGGCTGGGGTGGCTTGAGTCGTCGCAGACTCTGATCAAATTTCAAGCGTGCTGGAAATGAGATCGGATCTGCGGCACGCCAGGAAGGCGTCAGTGGCCAGACTGTGTCTTTGAATACTTTATACGAAGCAACTGTCGATTAGCCATGACTTGCAAAACCCGTCGATGACTGACTATTGGGTTGAAAATCGTGTCGCTTGAACTTGACTGTAAAAATGTCAATGGCTGCAGTGCTTTCAGAGGTTTGATGTCTGACAGCTGTGACAGACTGCACAAGCAGAATAAGTTTCCGGAGATCGCTAATAGATTTTACACAGAGATGAACCGAAAACCTTTCATTAAGCAGTGGAACAATATCTTCAAATACGTGACAGCATCTGACGACTGGAACATGATGAACAGAAGGGCAGAAACGACAGGCATAATTGTGGTGCAAATCACCTTGTTTACAGAGAAACGAGAGAGTCTGAATAACAACGCAATCTTTCAAACTGTCACTCAACTCTCTATGGGATTGCCTGCAGCTGAGAGATGTAGGCACGTCTTGGGCCTACACTTTCCTCTTCAAGCGGTTGCAGAAGCTCCGGGAGAGAACAGTTCCACACTTGTCAGCAATGAAAAGTTGTTCTCTGTGTTGGTGGGGGGCTCATGGCCATTAGCTCCGTTAAGATGGAACTGCCAGGTGAGCCTGTGTTTCGAAAGCCATGGGTAATTACCAGGGAGCTATAGAGGAATGAGCTTCCCCTCAGGGCCAGACCAGCCTCTCTAGCCCCCTCACCTGTGTGTGTTTCCACAGATGTGTGTGTGTGTGTGTGTGTGCATGTAGGTGAGTGCAGCCACAGGCTTGTGTTTGTCTGTGTAGCGGTAGGTGTCCTACTAATGAATGTCCTGAGTCATGCTGACACTGAGCTGGGCCAAGAAGGGGACAAAGTGTAATGAGAGGTTACAATAAGCCAGACAAGAATTTCACGGTACCTTGTTGAAGCTGCGTCCAGCTGAGTCCTTCTCACTGGGCCTGAGCTCCTGCAGCTGAGCATCCAGGATGTCCACGAGCTGCTCCATCAGGCGCACCGAGGAGCTGACGTCTCCGGCAAACACTGGGCCCTGTGTGTGGCGTGCCAGCTCATTGGCTAAATTAGCAGCATTTTCACCACTTCGGATCTAAAAACAGCAACAAAGGAATCATGGGGGGGGGGGCGTCGGGGAGGTGTTAGTGAGGCATGCCTGAAATGATGCTACCGCGATGTGAGGGTGAGATAGCCCACATACAGTACACCTCACTCCTAATTCACTGCAACACAGCTGGTTCCGACGGAGAAAGTCATTATGCGTAGTAGAATGAATGCAAGCACGGGGTGTGCATGTTTAGCAGGGAACATAATAGACAACCGAGATACACGGGCTTAAGAAAAGAAAGGAAAAATCCCAGTGCTTGCCGATGATGATGAGCTGTCAGTGTCGATGCTATCATCTATTATCAGTGTAATACAGCACTTCTTCCGTGTTAAAATGGTCTAATTCTTTGGATGTACCCACCCACGCTCCCCCAACCTGCCATGATTGAGCTGTGACCCAATTTCAAACCACATACTAATTTAAAAAAAAAAAAAAACACACATCAAATACAGTTCACCAGTCCTGATGGTACAACGCTATTGCGGTTAGTTTACAAGGAGTCCTTCATCTTCTCAGTGTTACACGTACAGATAATGGAGCACAACAGAAGACAATCGCAGGGCGATTTTGGAACGCCGTCACCAATTAAACCTCACAAAGCGAAAGCTGATAGAGATTTCTTGTCTTATCATACAAACAATAATTACGAGTGGCTGAGTGGGAGGCAAAATGTTTGTCCAATTTGCCCTCCAAGGTGTAATTCAGAGTCAGAGATATTTGAACGTTCTCCCAGAGTTGAACAAACTAGACGACTAATGGCAGCAGAACTACAACCACGGGCAACTAAATTAAGGGGAAACAACAACAAAACACTAATCCCATCATCTCACTTAATTATACATAGTTTGTCTCTTGTTTTACTAATTAATGAGCAAATATGTAAGAATAATAATACCTCATCCAGTCACTAGTTTCCTTGTGTCAGTGTAATGGGTACAAGCATGCGGGAGAAAAGTCTGAATAATCCTTAACTTAAAAAGCAGTCATTTGACACTGGGTACAGCACTAATGTGTTTACTAAACGGAATCATTTTTTTTTATTATTTGTCCTTTGTGTTTTTAGCATATTGCCTTTAAAACTAAACACTAAAAAAGCAAATGCACAATAACCTTTTTTTGTACTCGTAGTAATAAGCAGTAATGCATGGAATTGGGCGCCTGTTAATCATTTCTCCAAATGTCGTTGGACAAAACCTGTGAACCCTGTGTGAACCTGATGCTTTTAGTCAGGGTTTTTCCAGTCATAAAGACAAAAAAGGCGTTTCTTTCTCAGAATACCATATGCTGTAATGTTTTGCATGGTGTTATGATCTGGGCAGGCGACTGAAAAACTGTCAACAACAGACCCTTACCTGCATTACTGTTGACCATCAAAGCAGAAAACTGGCTCTTAAAGACTAAAGTAAAGAGTTCAGTTCTTGGCATTTTAACCTGGTGTTTTTAAGCTGCTTTCTCTCTGCTACCACAACTACTGCTGCTACAGTGGAGAAAACTATTTCCAGGATCTGTACCACAGACCAGTTCTTCACAGGAATAATAAAAATGTACAGCAAGCAAACGGGTGAAAGGTTGTGACTCGGCGCTGTATTTTAGCTGTGTGACATGCTTTTTCGCTGCTGTATGGTATGACTGACACATTCACGGTTTACCTTTTGTGCCACTTGAGTAACCCAGTGGGAGGTGCAGTTGCTGAGGTCTGGTCCTTTGGAACACCAGGTCCCTGCCACGGTGCAGAGGAAGGAGGCGATGCCTGCAGTACCACAGAATAAACACATCAGTTGGAGAGAACCCAGAGTCATACTCGGAAAGTGCTTCTCCCGCTGAGCTTTTATTCGTCACCGGAAACTAAACCGTTTGGCAGGAGCAACAATTTACAAACAAACTAAAAAGCCTGAAAGTTGTGTACATTCTGCTCAAATGAAAAATGTAGCATGGACGCTAGAAGACTATCCGGTTCCTACATAGCTGACAGAAATAAATCAATACACACGGGTTTGTTATTTGCAATAAACTTTTCACAAATTCTGAACAGTTTATTTACCTCTGTTTAAATACAACCCAGGACTGCGCCTAATGAGCATTACTAAGCATGTAATATGTTTAGATTTGTATTTTCCCTTTCACTGCAACAGGAAAAACACCGTCTGTTCCTTTGCTTTCATCCTGCAGCAGCCCCGATTTCGACTGTGACAGTCCCTTCAGTCTCTGTGATGGGGTGTTGAGGTAACTTGTGAGCGATTCCTGTGTGAATAGCATTGTTAGCTGAACTGGCGTAATGACTTACTGCTGAATTCCCCTTATTCCAGAAAGCATTTCAACAGGACGACAGAACTGTGAACACACTGTCCAGATTTAATGAAGACATTTCTGTCGGTTTCTTGAATGCTCTGTTAGTGGGCCACACTTTTCTGGTTCTCCTGGTAATTCAGTCACTATGTTACTTGACAGATTTTGTGCTTTCAGTTTGATGTGTGATATTTTTTTAAGACGATAATCTGAATGAGCAACTGCCACGGAGAGTGCATTTTCTAATTTCTGAATAGGGTGCTATTGGTAAGCAATAATCAGATTAAAGACACGTGGTGTGTTCTAAATTTTAGTTGAAGACATACATCCGGAATACATGGCAGTGGATGTAATGTAAACATGAGTCGTAATCAGACTGTAATCTGTACGATTTAAACAGAAATGTGAATATTTCAACAAAATGATCAAGGTCTCTTTGTCGGAGAGCTGCAGGCTGCGCGACACTCACTCACAGTCAGAGGAGAAGCTTCACTATTCTCACGGCTTGTCTGTATTTACATTCAAATTCAACTGCTTGGTTTTATTTATAACCGCTGTGTAACGATCAGAAAAATGTACTTAGTGTCCGTTTCACTGCTCCGAGTTTGTTCCCGCTCTCTGCATTCAGTATATCCTTTAGCGCTCTCAAACCACAGCTGCTTGCTTGCTTGCTTGCTTGCTTGCTCTCTCTCCCCCCCCCACCCCCCCATTAAGCAGTAGCAGCATTAAATTGCAGTTTTAGTTACAAACATCAAACTGACCGAGTTCAATGCTCGTTAGAAAATATTGTTTTCTGTGAAGACATGAGCTGGGTTTTTTTTTTTTTTTGCTGCGAAGCGGAGGCGAAATCTTGCAATAAAAATCCCCGTTTTTGATGAGTGTGTCTGCAACTCAGTGTGTGTCTGTGGAGAGGAGAGCGAGGAGCAGCTGCACGTAATACACCCCAATGTAAACAGTACTGTCCAAAGTTTTTGGTCCCGACCCAGCAGACTGATCAATGAAGAATGATGAAATGGCCTCTGTCACACGGGGGATTTGTCTTGCAGTAAACTAGTGTGATTGGTCAAAGTCAGGGAAAAGTTGCACAGACTGGGCAAAAATGCAAGGTTACGCAACAGTCACGGTAATTGGTTGAATTTACGTTCACACATTGCTGGAGGGACTGGTTAAAGCAAAAAAAAAACAAATTCCAGTGTGTGATTAATCACAGTGTGTGATTAATTGAATTCAAATTGCAGAAGTTTTACTTAATGGTACTTCTATAAGGCTTGTGGGCAGAATAAGACATTATTTATAGAATCCTGTGCAGATGTAAAGACATGAAATGACATGACATTGGTATACACTGTACACAAAATCCAGATGGTGGCCTACCTCTCGTCCCTTTGGGGCAGGGCCGCTCCACAGTGGTTCCGGCGTGGGTCTGGGGCCAGTCAATTGCTCTCCTCCTTGTCACCTCACAGAAGCGCCTGGGTGTCGGGAGCAGCTCTGGTACAGTCGGCTTAGCTGTACTTGTCCCATGGGTGTCCTCAAAGGGATCTCTCCCATCTCTTGGATCCGCCCCTGTCACTGTGGTGTTTGCGTGCCCCTTTGCAGTGGACACGGCCGTGGTGGTCAAAATTGCGGTGGTCTTTGGTATGGATGGTGAAATGGAGAAATCTTCAATGGTTGGCCCTGAAGCGAGAATAGAAGGAAGCTATTAGACCTCAAGTCATAAATGTCCTTGTTGTGAACTTGCGTCACTTCTGGCCGAGGGGAAGCTGCAACTGCTTTGAGTCCTGTGGCTTATTTGTTCCTTGCTGCTCGTAATTCCGGGAAATAAAACCTCCTTTCTGTTCCTTACCCAGACGAAATCAAGGCAAAACTGCCAATGCGACACTATCCGTCTCTTTCTATTTTTAGCATTCTTTAGAAAAGCAGTCATGGTGAGGTCTCCTTTGACAGAGCAGTGATTTCTTCCCAACAGAGTCAGTACCATGGGCTGATTAAATGTCAACAGAGAAGACAAAGCCTGCTTGCATTTGAATTTTTTTCTGCCAAGTTCATCTCTCCAACTTTAATAAAGCTGGTGTCGAAAAGAAAAACACATAGCGCTAAACTAAAACCATATACATCAGCAATAATATAACCCCCCCCCGTCTATTCAATAAACACGAACCCTGCAAAGCAAATCTATGTATGACTGTGCAAATGCATATGTGTTTAATCAATTGCTCTGGTGAGCTCCTGCCAAATTTCACCGTGAGCGCAGATGGATGTCTGCTGAGAGCAGAGGCGTTGCAACAGGGCGGGCAAAGCACACGGTTGCCTGGAGCCCCAAGGCTAAGAGGAGGGCCCCCTAGAACAGCCGAGTGTTCACAGCAATGTCAATTTTATGGTCAAACTGTCATTTTCATAATGAAATATATGAAAAGGTATTTTTTCCTCACCTAAAGAGCAAACTTCTTGGGGCCATTGAATTCCTGCAGCACTGCAGAATGCACAATTTATATTTATCAATTAATTGCAGTGACTTCTGATGTGGACATTACACTTGCTTGTAATGGGATTTAGATTATGTCGCGATTAACGGTGCGGCCTTGCTGCCAACACGAATAAAACAGAAAATTACCTGAATGTTTGCGTGTGCATGCGTGTGCACGTCTACAGGGACACGCTGCACACTGCTACTTGTCTCCTGCATGAATGATCATACATTTTTACCCACAGCCACCTGATTGTATTTAGAGATAAAAGCCCCCGAACACAATGAGGTCTGCCGCTGTGAAAGGCACCACAGTGTTGTCCTCAGGCTCCCCGGGTCCCTCTGGGAAAATGCAATATCATACTATCTGACACTCCATCATCAAACACATATCTCCATTTCCTGAGGGAGAACGGCGACAAAGGCCACATTTCACATTGGCCGCTAATCAGCCATTCAGCTGAATCATTGCGTCAGCCGCGTCGCTGAGCTGAAATCTAGAGATGTGGTCAGAAGGTCCTTAGCTGAGGGGACACCATGCTCCTGTGATGATTTAAAAAAAGAGAAACATCTTACACTGTGGCTTAATTGTTACGTTTTACTCGATGACCTTCTCCCTGGCAGGGATCCTGGATAATTACCTTGCACTTATTGAGTCATTGTGTGTCTTTCACCTACACATCCACAGCTTGTCCGGGATGTCAGCATGGCTGTGGAAGTGACAGTAGACATGTGCAGCTACCATGAGCAGGTGATCATTAAGCCTCAGTTAGCCCCCCAAGAGTTAAAGGTGCTCAGGAACAAGGCTTTGGGAAGGTGAATAAAGGGGAAAATGCCAAGAAATTTCAAGAATAGGACCAAAGATTATGTGGTGAATTTACACTACAGGGATGATCACGAGTGGAGAAAATGGAATTGAAAATGCTGTCTTAGTCTCCAATATGCAGTCCTATTGATTCATTTTCAACTGTCATTCCAGGACCTCATGACCTATAATGATCTTATTTAGATGTGTTGTTCTTCACTTCAAATCCAGTTCAGTAAAAAAAAAATGTGTATACTAAGCAACATATTTTTGTGATTTACAAAACTATTAGGATATGTGCACAAATACGGACAACGATAAGCCCACGTTCGTGACAGAAAATGTTTTGATTTGTGATTCAAATCTATATTGTTTAAAAAATGTCGTACAACCCAGTGAAATCGGATTAAAAGCAGACAAATAACAGGCTATAACAACAGTGCAAGAATGATGCCATAAAAATATTATGTATCGCAGGTGGAAATTTTCTTATTGACTCGGGAGAAGTGAGATGATTCATGACCTGACACAGTTGATTCAATATATGCATATAATGCAATACAAAGGTGAGGGTAATTGGTTTTCAGATTATTAAACCTCTCTGAGCAAACTTCTGCTTTTCCACAGGCTGAGCTAAGCTCTAATATGCTTGCATCACCTGATTAACCTGCTCCGGGAGACCTTATTAATCCAGCTCAGGCGACAAAAGCAGCTACACCTGACACTCTTCACCACAAATTATCATAGTGTCAAGAAACATTTAGTTCCGTAAACTTTATTTACTGATTTTAGAAATTGATGACTTAAAGGAATACTTGACCGATTTGCATTTAGCTTTGTATTACTAGAATAGGGTTAGTCTTTTAACCTCGGTTTCCCCTGAGTCGAGAAATATCTTCATTCTTTTTTTTGTTACATGCCCACCAGTGACACTTGGACCAAGGCTTGAAACTGTAAAGCTAATTGCGCACTTTTTAGACCCACTCGTAGGGGGGCGGGACCTTATTCCCAGAATGTAAACAGTGTCCCGCCATCTTTGCTAACAGTTATGCTAAAAGGACCAATAAAAAATTTTATAAAATTAGAATAATAATTGAGTAAATGATAAAAAAAAATGTATAATAATTTGCTTACAAAACATCATAACAACATATTGGTTGGTAAAAGAGTGGTTTTTTTTATGCTCTGAGACACTTGTTCATTGTTTTCGCACATGTTCGTCTTTCAGGCAGAATCATATCGTTTTAATTAGCAGGGGGCACGCCGATGTCGATCGAGTGATTTCTTTTTAATCAAAGACGCGATACAATCTTTGTGCATGTTTATAGACAGCATGACTCGGGTTTCACACCAGTGTGACTGTGACGAACATCAAAAAAAACATCAAATACGCTGCCTATCTGTTCAATACTACATCAAGTGTCGTGCTTGTCAGATGTCATTGCATCTGTGGGCTTATTTTGATATCTCTGCGCCACGCACTGCAATTTTCTTTTGATTGCAAAGAGAAAATTCCCCTCTAGTGAGAGCGATGCATCCTCTGATAGCACTGTGAGAGGGCTGCACCAATTAGCTACCATTTCTCTCAAGAGGCAGTGAAGTCACCCTTTATGGGCTATTTGACACCACGGGCATACTGCGGCCATATGCTGAATAATACCTCTTGTAAATAATGGAAGAGTTTGAGATTGAACACTTGACAAATGGCTGTCACCGGAGTCTAAACAGCGTATGCAAATTAAAACAGGGCTAAAAGCAATGAGAACCATTATGCAAGATCATCAATCAAGACATGAAGATGAAGCAGAATTATGTCTATTTATAGCCCCCCAGAGTCATCTAAGCATCTGTGAGGAAGATGACAAAAAATATTAAACCATAATCAGACAGTCGCGAACTTAGATGATCTGTCTGCCCTTGCTTTTTATACCACGGCATTAAGGCGAGACAATATATTGATATTATATCAATATCGTGACATGGGAGAACGATATTGAGAGAGAAAGATATTGTCTTTGATTTTGGATATCTCTATAACATGACAAGGCATCTGTGATGTCTTTCCCTGGTTTTAAAGGCGGCTGCAGTACTGATCTTGAGGCATTTAGTCAAATATTATATTTCTGATATTAAATCATCATAAAAAAGTGTTACATGGAACCGAAAATAAAATGACTCCCCTTGAAATGTAAGCCTAGTTATTTGAGTAACAGCAGGATTTGACCATAGTTTGAATGCAATTACATTGTTCCTGTTGAGTATATTACAGTATAGACTATCACTTTTTCATGAGCTGCAAGAAACAGTCTCAACAGTGTCCAGCTTCATATTAAGATGTATGGATATATATCTCATACATTGGGACATAGCATACAAATATCGAGGTATTATTTATAAGCCATATTTCCCAGCCCTCTTTTCTTTCTTTTTTTTAATCTCAAATTACACGCAATGCAGTCAGTGGTGAAAACTATCTACCTGTCCGTACAAACTCCAGGAGAAATGGATCATAAGCCGCTTAATACCTACTATTAGAGAACTGCAATGACAGCTCACAGTCAAACATAAGCAGTTTTAATTGGTTTTAAATATTGAAGATGAATCACTTACAAGGCTAATCCTTCAACTACAATAACAAACAGACACATATATAGTAAGAAGAGATGCAGTGCTCAGTAAAAAAAGGGAAAAAAGGAAGGGATCCATTTTAGAACCAATTCTGTGAAAACGATGGGCAAACGCAAGAACAAGAAGAGAACACAGTAATTATACCATATGGTGCTGTAAATACAAGGCTACAACTAGCAGCTGCTATCCTTAGCGTACAGACTGTAAACAGCGAGAAACAGTAAACAAAAAAGTGTAAAACATCAGTTTGCCGTTTCATGGTGGGTTATGGGGGGTCACGTGTCTGAAGGGAAACAGCTCAGTCACTTTTTTGGTGGCCCTTATCTAGTTTACTTGAATTTTAGTGAAAAAGTGAGAAGCATATAACGCAAATCTCTGAAGAAAAAGAAAAAAAAAATCACAAAATGTTCTGCTTGAAGGAGAAAAATGCGAAATGCCACTAAAAAAAATAAAAACTGTAATCATGAGGGAAACAGCCATCCTCCAAAATATCACCTCATCCACTGTAAATAACAACGGCAACAAAACTTCCTGCAGACTTATTTTATAGAGAGCTCTTTGGAAAAGCTCTCACTCTCAAACTAAACCCCACTGAGCCCTTAGAGTCTTATTTTCTTGAATCAAAATAATGCACACATGTACAATATATATATAACCTGATGACATGACTTAATTCTAGAGCTGCAAATGTGCTCAGTTGACCTGTCAATCAACAGAACATTAAATTGCTGTTTATCTATGTATGATAGTAACATACTTGGCTTTGATTGGAAAACAATAAGAAATGTAATAATATATTATTATAGCTTATAGTGTAATTAAATGTGTTATTGCACATTCAAATGACATTTTGATTGTCATACTCAAGTCATATTCACTTAATTGTTTTTGAAGAAAATGATCACTGGTTGGTCCCTTTTAAATCTATACAGTTCTTCAAAAAGATTGTATCATCTGAATTTAAAACCCATTTCCTATTTTAGCTAGGTAAATAACTAATTAAAGATTTCATTTAATAGAAAATTAAAACGTACACTGCACTCCCATGTGAGTGCATGGATACAATAAAAGAAAACATGTTGGAACTTTGGTGTTGATATGAAATTGCGGTTGTAATGAAGGGACACTTTGAAGTCGTGCGTCGACACTGCTTATGTATTAAGCTGCATATGGAGCTAAACACTTCACGTCAGGTGTAACTGTTACACTGAGGAGGTTCTAATTATATGAACATCGCTGTGCTTTAATCAACCAGATAGGCAACACTTAAGACTCTCCATATAAGATACCTGTTCTGTGTGCCAGGTCCATGCTGGGCATTTCAGCTTGACTCAATACCAAGGCTCTCTCAGAGGAGGAGAAACACAGAGATGTACAATTGGTTTGTCTTTACTTACAGAGCCAGTGCTGGTAATTAATGACAGATAAATAAATCCCACAGGACATGAATTTTACATTAGGCTGTTTATGTGCGCTCATGCTGTACTGCTTTTATTTAAGGCTACATCATAGGAGCGCACAGCTTGGCATGGAAGGTAAAGGGCCACAAGACAATTCCTTTCGTTTCTACAACAGTTCCTAATTAAAAACGGAATTGGATTAGTATTCTGGCTAAACGCACAACTCAGGTTATAGTGAATTGTTCGCAGGGCTCACCGCTTCAGTGACACTTGCTCTTTAAAGAGCAGTAGACAGAAAAAAACTCTGCCGGACATATCCCGTTTCAACGTGGGGTAATTCATGAGACATGAAACTGAATCCTGTGGAACAGCAGACGTAGAGCAGTCACAACTAGACCGTCTGAGTCAGAGGAAGGCGGCAAAGCAGCTCACAATAAAGAGACAAGCAAGGGGACAGAAAAATATATGGGCTGACAGAAATACACTCCAAGCAAGACGGGGACGTTCTGTCCTATTCGCCTGTGATGTCCACTGAAAGAATTTCCTGCCGTATTTGAGCAAGAGGAACAATTAGGGCTCTTTTTAAATCTTCTGTATTCTTTACTCCAGCCGCTATTTCTGTTAGCAATCATTGAGCTTCAGAGGCTGGAGCACAGGCTTTAGTGAATGATACATCTGTAAATGTCCTCTGTCTTGAACACTAACCTGGAGGCATTGTTTGGGGATATTAAAGCAAACTGAAGTGCAGCGAGGTGAACAGCTGGGTTCAGCCACAAAATGGCTGAAAAAAAAAAAAAACATCCCTCAGTATTGTGAGGATAGATACTGTGGTTTGGAGGAAGATATGAAATATTTTTTTTTACATTTCAATTCAACATGGAGACAATTTATTCCCATTGCTACCATGTTTCTGCAAGTGACAATACCTTTTCGGACCATTCATTTTACGCCTCTGGTCTAAGATCAATTGTACCTCGAACACAAATTAATTTTCTTCTTGCTCCCCTTGTTAGTTTGAAATGCTCTTGGCAATTACTGTCTCTTCTGATTGTGCTGTGTCTAATTTGTTGGACTGAAATCCATTATCTTTGCACATCAGAGTAAAGCGTTGCCTTTGTCCCTCCAAGTTCTTCTACAGCGAAAGCCGAGGTGTGTTCTTTTATCGGCATGCACCTCTCTCAGAAAAACCTCAGGAGGAGGTGGAATATTGATCATTGCTGTTTTGTGTTCACAATGCATTAGCAGAGGACGTTTTCTTTAAATGCGTGTGAACTGTTTGGAACAATAAGCAAAAAGATCAATACGGAGAATGCTCTTAGCTAATCACTTCACCCATGGCCAGAATTCAGAATGCGACAGTGTTGCAAACATTGAACATTAGGTTAAGGAAATACTGTCAAGTTGCTAAGGTCAATTATGTTCTGCTTTGATCACTTTGCTAAAACTCCCTTAATATAAACCCCTAATCCTGCTGGCACCACAGCGCCTCTCTGGGATGAGCATTACAGCCAAGGTTGATACTTCTGACAGAGAAGGACACCAGCACACACTGTGTTACACTAGTTCTACAAAGCAGCGAAATATACTGGGTTTGGAGTTCGAGGTAACTTCACTTTGCGGTCGATGAATCTTAATGGGAACAATTAATTTCCTTTACGCCTCAAGTGCCCCTCAGTTTCAGAGAGGGAGACATTATTTCAGCACCATTAGATTACCCTGCAGAATAGGTTGTTTAATTCAACGCCATATCATGGCCAGCAATAAATCCTAATAGCTACACAGCAAAGAAGTTAAAGGTGTAAGTATGAAAAAAACCTAATAAAGAAGAGCCAATTATTTTCAAGTGCCATTCAAAAAAAGGTCGGCGTGCTGCTGCTGCTGCCGCTGCTGCCACTGCTGCTGCTGGCCGTCTTGAGATGCCTCTTCGCTCCTTCTTGAACTCACACTATTTCAAAATGTTCCACTAAAACACGGCTAATGAACCACACTGACAACTTCCGCCGCACAGATTTATTTTCCAATAACAAAACAGTGGCAGGAAACAGGTACTTAGTATAATAAGTGAAATCCAGAACTATGTTCTGTTGGGTTCTGTGATTAAATGTAATGGTCCCGAAGCAGCAAGTGGCAACATCGTGCCTATATGTGGCATTTATGTTTACTGAGGCATTACAGTAGCTGAGAGAGCACATTAAACCCTTCATTGAAAAGGCTCTGTGATGGCCACTTTCTCCCTGAGACACTTTTGAGACAAGGAGGGTAATTATGATAATTCAGCTGTTAATTACATTTACATACATCAGGAAGCGAACAGTTGAGCAGACAGTTTGCATGCATGGAAAACTCATTAGAGTTGGAGTCTTTTTCATATCTGCTCTAACGTACTCTTAATTGAGGGTTTAGTTGTTCTGAAAAACAGACAAACTCGGCGCTCCCTCCTCCGGGTGTCGAGTTATCACGGCAGTGGAGATTCCAGGGAACGGCAGGAAAACAAACAGACGTGTTGACAAGAGGGCAGAGTTCAGGAGCACACAGCCTCCATTGAGACATCAACACCAACCCCCCTTAAACACCCCTGGTCATGAATCAGATTTCCCCATGGCAACCCCCCCTCCCCCCTCCCGAATATTCACAAGTTAAAAATCATAACCTAATCCAGACCAGTGCTTCGGGGCAACCTGATCTTCTGAAATGACGCGGGGTCATGGTCCCAGTTTCCCCACTTCATAAACGAGACTTAGCCTGGCTCAGTGGGATAAGGTGGCTGCAGTCAGGTAATTATGCCCATTATCAGCTTCATGTAAGGTCCATGTCTGATGACACGTATGTCGCCCCTAAGCAATTCACAGATTAATTTAAGCCCCCGAACTGCCTCTCAAGATTATTCACTGTAATTGATCTCCTACCTGCTGAAATCCCTTGCCACGAGATCTTGTGAAATCTAAACAGGAGAAGATTTCTGGTAAAAGTCTGTCTTGCATTATTTATTATGATAGTTATTGCAAATCATTTTTTGCTACCTTCTCTCTGGATGATCCAATAGGTGATAGTAATGCTCCTGTAAACTGGTTAGCCAGCTGCCAACAGAATAATCCACAATCCACAGAAGAAGAAGCTGTTTCCTGTTTGCTAACAAATGGTAACCAGCAGCCAGGTTCAGCAGGCGTGAACCCAGTGACGTCCGATCGCGACGTTACCCGTAACAATTTGAATCTTCTGATTTCTAAAGGCACTAAATTAGTATTGAATATTAAAGTATTACAAGCTGCCAAGAAGTGCTGTCAAACGATTAAATATTTAATCGCGATTAATCGTATTAATGGCATAGTTAACTCGCGATTAATTGCACATTTTTATCTATTCTAAATGTCCCTCAATTTCTTTTTACCCCATTTTTCCTCTCATTGTAATGCTCTTATCAACATAGAAAAGTGGATGGGCATGCTTCGTGCAAATGTTTTTTGTTTTCTTTTATTGAGAGAATATCTCTGTCACGCTGCATATTTTGAGTTATTCCTCTTATTGTGAGAGCAGCACAATAATAAGAGAGGCTGTGTATCACCCTGGTGGTCCCGTGGTTTAATGTGTTGTTGCCGTAATGAGCTAATCCGAGCTAAAGGAGCTAGCCGTGTTCGGAGGTCTCCTTACTACGGTTCGGGGGACTGCCAGCTTGGTCATACCTCATTACGTGGATGTGGGGAGTGCGTCGAGAAATAATCCAGGCGGCGTTGGATACGGAGAGCCCGCTTGGAGACGGAGAAAGCGTACAGCGCTCGCCATCCACTCAAAACGTAACGCTAGCCTACTACTACTATTACTACCTAACCTAACCACTCTTTGGCCGGCTCGCAACGTGCCTGTTGTTTTGTTTCCGGTCTAGCTAGATCCGGTGTGGTGTTGTAGTTTTGCTAACGTTAATAGTTGTTGCAACAGCATGTGAAAAAAAACTACAAAGTTTGCTAGGCCAAAAAGAATGTGTAAAAGAATTTGTAAAGCACTTTAAAACAAACACAGTGGACTAAAGTGCTGTACAGAATAATGGATAAAAGAGGCAATAGAGTACAAAAGGAATTATTCCAGCATATTGATATGTAATTTTGAGCTCATAACCAGTGTTGCCAGATTGGGCGGTTTTCCGCCCAATTGGGCTTCTTTTGTTTACGTCAGGCGGGGAAAAAATACATTGGGCGGGTGAATAAAATTTGGGCTGCTTTTGTCCACATTTGGCGGGTTTTTTAATATTGTAAAAACAGCTCTCTCTCTCTCTCTCTCTCTCTCTCTCTCTCAAATAAATAAATAAATAAATAGTTTAAATAAATAAATAATTGAGGTAGTTGTGGGCTATTCAATCGGCATGGCAACGTACCGGTCCGTGACGTCAGTTCAGCACTGTAGCCGCGCTAAATATGAAGCGGGTGACCTAGGGGAGGGAGGGAGAGAGGGGAAAAAGAGAGGCTGGGAGATGCGCTCTGTGCATTTTTGTTTGTTTGTTTTGCAAGTAGTCCTCATACGGGTCATTTGTGATGTAAATAATTAAATATATTAGGCCTACACGGTTAAAAGTGCACCTTTTTACGTGCAGCTGTTATTATTACTAATCTGGGCCTGGCGCTAGGATGCCAGAGGTTCATCTTGCAATTTGTGTAGCCAATGGTTGATTTACTGCGCTCTTGTTGGTTGCATTAAACCTGTTAATCTATCATTTATGTGTGGCTATTTGATGCTATATGAAGCTCTGGATGTCTATGTGTTATGATTTTACGGGTTTACACGAGTGTCTGGCAACTTCGTGGTTTGGGCTGGTTTTTATTGGATTGGGCGGGTTCTACGATGTGATTGGGCTGGAAACTGTCAATCTGATCTGGCAACACTGCTCATAACGTCCACCGCAACTGTTGCTTTTCCGAAAAAACTTGGGCCTTTTTTTTTTACTTGACTGGCCCCCGACTGACCAGACGAGACAGTCAGTGGCCCACAGGTCATTTGAGTTTGAGACCCCTGCGTTAAACTGACAGCACTAAAAACAATTAAAGGAATAATCAATAAAATCAATTCATATTTAAAAGGGATAAAGGGATACAGGATCATATTTAAAAGAAACAGATTCTATAGCCTTAGTCAACAGGTCAAGGTCAATATTTTGTTCAGACCCGTTTCATGTGCCTTACATCTACTGGTGGGTGTTAACATTGGGTGGTGATCCCTGTCACCTCTCACTAGTGGTCTGCAACCTGCATGTAGTCGAGTTTAGAGAACCTTCTGGGGGCATTTACTATCGTGTTCTATGTATAAAAATTAGAATAACCTATTTAACCATGAAGTAGACATTGTATGCACACTCTAGCCAGGTGGCTTTACAACTATCACTACACAATAGGACAGCGATTATCTACTGATCTTTTTCAAAAAAATTCGCTTCAGAGAGGATGATGAGGTAGCCATGGCAACACAACTTGAAATCCCACAGTAAGCAGGAGAGGATAACCTCCATCATACTGTGCGCAATACTTCTCAAACATATTCCCAGCATTTGGGGGGAGTTCGGGAGGGTAGTGTTCATAATGGTTTTGAATAAGGTCTGAGATTAAAGAATTTGATAGGGTCCAAGCTTCCGCAGGAGTGAGTGTCTCTGCTCGCCTCATGGTAATAAAGGAGTGGATTTTTGTCGCGTTGCGATGCCACTGGGACCTATTTCTCATTCCGAGGTGAATCTGTAATTTCTGTCTGCAAATGAGCCCTTTCCCCAAGACCAACACAGGCTCTCTTCTCTTTATCACACCTGAATTGCAACCAAAATTAAAAGGCAGCCATCTGTGACATCCCACGCTGCAGCCAAACAATGGAAGAATTATGCGAAGACAATGAAGGAAACTAAAATGGAGCAGCTCTCACCTTCAGCGGGATCTGGAGGCCCGAAGTCCAGGTCATAGCGCAGGGTGTAAAAGTTATTCCACACGTAGAGCTGGTTGTCCCTGGGGTTGTAATCCACAGCAGTGATGTACTGGTACTGGTTCGGGAAGAGGATGTCAGTGTACTCGCCGTGGTTCAGCTTGGTGTTGTAGATGTAATCGATTTGGCTCCTGCTGGCCTCACTCTCGTTTTCTTCGTAGGTCGAGCGCACCACGTGTAGCACGCCGCACACCATGAAGGCGTTGGAGGCGGAGCGCTTGTCATATGCCGTGTCCCACGTGGCCTCGAAGCGAAGTGTGTACGGGTTGAGCTGGCTGATCACAATGCGCCCATTGTTCTGCTCCGTGGCATAGATCACCCACAAGCCCCTCTCGTCCACCGCTAGGTCAATGTCTGTCTTGCCGCCCCAGCGGTAAGGTGAGGTGTCGTGATAGTTGGCGTTGTTGACGATGGCCTCGCCACTTTTGATGCGTGTGCGCAAGTCAAACTTGACAATGTTGCGAGTGCGTTCCTTGTTAAAAAAGATGGCCCCGTCGTAAGCCACGAAACCCGTCCCGTCTACGCGGTGTGGCAGTTTATAGGTGGTCGTCTGGCGACCATTTTTGAAGTCCTCCAGGGACGCATACTCGATCAGGGTGTCGGTGCGGTATGGCGTCCAGGGCATGAAGAAGACTTTGTCTCCAGCCTGCAGCGGGTCTTTGCACCAGGACCCGGCTTGCTGCTCTGCTTCAAACAGGAAGGTGGCGGCTCCCACACCCTTCAGAGTCCCAGGACAAATGAAAACTAGTGACAGAGAAGAGAGTGAAAGGAAACACAATAAGGCAAAATGTATTAAACAGACTGCAGACTTGACACGCATCATTCTTGCTGCTGAACAACGCGAGATCAGGGACTGTGAATTTGGAGGAATATTTGAACTAGTGCTTTTGTACTACTGCTAATGATAAGGGGGTGTGGGGGGGGGGGGGAATAAATGTATGCATCATGGTGGTTCACCAGAATGATAAATGTGATGTTAAGAGAACTTGCATCTCAAGGGTCTGCTGCTACAGGGATAAAAATAAAATAAAAGATATTGTGAACAAAAAACATAATCCTGCAAATGAAAGACACGGGAAATGGGACAAGATCACGAGTTGGCGTGTTTTTTGTTTTTTTTGAATATCAGCCTGTTCCTGTTGTCAAATGCCACATAAATAACAGGGTATATGGAGACACTGCACATGCATACTCACATGACTGAGGTCATAAACCGAAATGATAAGGGAACACACTTCACGTCTTGTGATAAGAGTGAACAATAGGTTGTCGATGGTGGTGGCGGCAGCAAAGCAGAGGTAAAATGAAAGTGGAGTTTGGGGAATAGATTGAAACACTGGTAAAGGATTTTCACTACTTCTGTGGCAAAAAAAAACACAACCAAGAGTAATCACTGATGGGTGAGGGAGGCCATGGCAAAGTTCCCAATTTTGATGGTTTTAAATTAATTGGTTCTGGACAAAAAGGAAGAGAGTTATTTCTCGCTTTCTTTTTAAGCTGTTTTTTTTTTGTCTCGTCTGTGCCAATCTCACTCAACCATCAATGCTATTTCACATCACGTGCTACGTGTGCAGGAGAAATTGGGCCGAGCAAACTACAGACTGAGCCAAATATGTATATATATGTATATATATCAACAACTAGTCATTCTTTAAGGGTCAATACAACGCTTAGCAAGAATCTCTGGAACAAATCAACACTTGGTGTTTTCTTTCACTTAGTGAGAAAAGAAAAACTACATTCGATGACCATGGATGTCATTTGAAATTCTGTTTTGGAATTCATTTGGACTCCGTGGGTGCAAACAATCCTCCTATGGGTTTAGCATTTGACAGGAGAGGCAATCAGGAGAGGGGAGGAGACGTGAGGGGAGCTGTACTCAACACCACAGAACAAGGAGCTGAAGGAGGGGGAGGGAGGGGACCAGACCACTCATTTACCTTTTTGCTCCACTTCTATTTCAGGCATTGGAAAAGAAAGCAAAAAAGAGTGCAAAAGGGAGAGAAAGGTTATCATGAGACAACTACCAGGTACAAAGAGAAGAATTAGTTAGAGGATATGACCATGAGATGAACCACAGGGCTGCACAAAGAAAAGGCGCTAGAGGGAAAAAAGGATGTTTGTGAAATAAATGGCCTCCCATCCTAGGATATAAAAACAGACAAGTTATGACTAGGGATAAGCAATGTGCCAGCCGTTTCAGCACACTGATCCTTTTATACCTTCACTCAATGCACTGACCACCTGAAAGCAGGAGAAGGAAAAAAATCCCTCTAAAATGCATGACCTAAGTCACAGGAAGAAAAATTAAAATCCCGGTCATACTTCAACGGATTAAATTCTTAGATTTATTTTTGGCTCTTATCAACAGAGGGTGGAGTCGGCTCAAACTTGACGAACACAAATCCAAACTCGATTCCAAACTCGCCCCCGCACACGGAAAAACATGACACGCTGATAATATTACGGGCCAAACTGCTAAATAAGCCAAGAGCACGTTAAATGACGGATGAACACTGATATGGACTTTCTCAAGTGGACGGCTGAAGCTGCAAACACGGGGTGGAGAAAGGGAGAGACAGAGAGACACAACCTATGAAATATTGAAAGCTTAAAAAATAAATAAAAAAAAGAAACGAGAGCAAAGAGGTTAGTTAAGGGAGGGTGCGACCGGAGGTGAAAGGGAGGTCTGTTTGAAAGAGGGGAAAAGAAGAGATGAATATTTCAGAAAATGTTTACGATTCATCAATTCAAATACTAAGTGCTTGGGCAGCAGTGAAGCCTAGGAGTTAAATCTTGATACCAGAGACACAGTTTTAAACAGTACCAGCTTAAAAACTAAATCTCTACAGTGCATTAAATTAAATCATTCCAAGACTTGAGGCGTTCCATGACTGTGTGCAGGAGTTTATTTAATGTGGGAAAAGATGCAGAATCATCTCACACTGTCAGGTTTTACACTCTAATACCCTCTGTAACATATTACCACTGACTGTCTGAGCAGTAATGTTGGAACTTTAATCTACTTTTTTTTTTCTCTCTCTCTCTCTCTGTAGCCTCCGTGATTATCTCAACAAAACACAGAAATCTGTAATTAATGTCATGAAAACAATTTAAAGGGTGAGTTCACCCAATTTGAAAGGGACTTATTATCCCCATGAGCCCTAATCATGCAGATAGTTTTGGGTTTATTTGCCCAAGCTTGAAAATATCTGCATTTGAGACGTCTTTGTTGCTTCCACCAAACAAAGGCGTTAAGGGAATTTTTGTAAGTGGTGCTCACAGCATTGTCAACACACATTTTTCTGTAGGGAGTATGTGTTTTGTAGAGCCATTCCTCACAGAGAGGTCTAGAGATTATCTCCAGTAAGAGGAACATTGTTTCTGGAGAGATTGTCCTGTTGCTTTTTTTTTTTTAAACACTGTTAGCCACATGAAAAAAAAAAATCCACTTTCTATCACTGCAATGGAGGCACAAACCTCACAATGCTAAGAGTGGGATGCATTTTAGTGGATCTCCAAATGAAACCCGTAATGACTCTATTCATCTGCTCAAATTATATCAGTGGATCTATTTCTGCTTAGTCTTAGACAATTGTCAATAACCTAAACTGTGTATTCAGCTCAACATTTCATTCTGTTATGGCGCCGCTCTTAAAAAAAATGTCTCGGCTAGAAGAGAAGGAAAAAAGGAGGGTCTGCAGTGGAGAGGCATTAAAATATAAATGGCTGAAAGTGGAGAGGACGTTGACAACAGACGTCATGATGCCAGTGTGGATACTTTTCTCCCAGACAGGGAAGCAGAACAAGGAACTTCGAGTTTGCTTTCTCTCTCCATCTCACTCTCATACACTTGTGCCTGTGAATATTTAATATATGCATATGGTCCGTTATTGTCGTCGTCTCCTCTCACCGTGTGATAAATCTCCAGTGCTCCTCTCATGCTTGCAGGCAGACACACTAAATTTAACCGAACAGGTTCAATGTTTATAAAAATAAAACAGAGGGTGGGACGGTTATGTATGCATTTGTGCACGAACGCAGTCAAACGTCGGGCGCTAATGCAGTGGCGGCTTATTTCTGTATTTTCAGAAAACCTGGCAACCACAATCCTTTTCAGTTGGGGATTACAGCAACCATTTTAAACGCTAAATGTCACTGTTGTACATATTATACATATATCACCTTTAAGTGTGTCTTATTTATTCTTGAACTTGTGGCTCAGAAACCTGAAGATAAAATGTTATAATATGTTAATGAGCTAAAAAAAAAAAAAAAAAAACACACACAGGTGACTCCCTGTCACAAGATGGCATTCAATGCAAGGCATTACAAAATTAGCATAAATAAATATTTATAAATCCAGGTATTTAGGAGCCAGATCCAAAATAAAAGCAGATACCATATCAAACTCGATATTTATCTAAATAAAACCACAACTGTCTGCATGATTCTGTAGAGGTAACCGAAAAGTTTTTTGATTTTCCCAATTGAGATCAACTGACCTATAAACAGACTGCAACATAATATTATCGTTAACATTTCTGCATTGTCTTTCATATACTATACTATGTGCAGAGACAGTGGTTATAGGACATCTGTCTATTCTTAAAGACACTTTAGAAACAGTATAGGAGACAGTACAATTCAGTATGTGATTAGAATGGCGATACTTACTATAGGGAACACACTCATACTGGACCTCTAAGTACTTGTAGGTGCCAGGGCATGGATCAGGAAAGACATCAGAGCCAGTGACAACCACACACTGCGTACGGTTGTTGCACCTAGGAAAGAAAAAGATTGACCAGAGATTTCATCATGACTTCCCAGAGCAAGGGTGCTCGACAAAGACAACACTAATAACTCACAATGGGAAAAGTTCATTGTCAGAGCAACATTGAAACTGATGGAAATCCCAGGCCGGGCTGTCACATAAACGTTCTCGTTTAAAACAGAGAGGGGACGGAAAACATTAAGGACGAGTACAAGGAATGTGCGTGGACATGATAATGAATAACCAAGTGAGAGCAGCAGCTGGAGGCACGTTAGGAATTAGCGAAGGCATTTCCTTTAACAGCGTCTTCATACCGCTATTGAAAGGGAAGACATTCATTAAAAGACACACAACAGGTGGCGCTGACATGCGGCGGACTGGAATAAGTGACCTCTGCTGAAACAGGGCAGCTCCTATGCATATACGCAACAAACGCGGCATGAATGAAAGTCATTTCCATAAAGGTTATGAGGTTATTTGCCTTCCAGTTATGAAACAATGTCCGTCAGTCTGTGTGTGTGTGTGTGTGCGTGTGTGCAGATGTTTTTGGGTGGTAAAAAGAAAGTTAATGTAAAGTGAGAGATAAGGTGGGGGGGGGGGGGGAGAACAGCAGAGGACTGAGTGTGTGTAAATACTCTACAGGGTGAAATTGGCTTTACTTCAATCATCTCTCTTGAGGCCAAAGGGATTGAGGATAAAGTCAGCAGCAGCAGAGGCAAACATGAAAAAAGGCACCAAAATAGGACATTTAACAATTTGCAAGCTTCAGATAAATATTTCAGAAGGTCAGCAGCAGTCATGCAAAATGGACATACATTTCAACACTGGACATGACAGTCAAAGAAACATTAGTAATTTAAGAGGCTTTCTGGGGAAAAATGCAGCACGACGACCACACGAGGCCTCGCCTGTGCACTTTTAACCACACAAATGCGAAGGTACCATGAATGGATGGATGGATGGATTTATTTAACATTAAAATAATAATGAATAAAAAAAAAAAGGTGCTAAGCCCGTTATGGACTAAACAAATAGCATTAGCATCAACGGCGATGCTTTAGACATCACAGACAAAATGGTGCCAGCTGCACTTAAGAGATTCACTGTTATGGCTTCACTCGAGCTGCCGCGAGGGAGGAGGGTCACTGCATGAAAATGTGAACTGACTGACACTGGATGAGAGCAACAGAGTGACTTCAAACACACTGAGGAACAGAGATGTGCTTTTTAATGATTTTATTTCATGTTTTTTCAAAGTTTATAAGCCTGACAGACGAGCATATTCACTGAAGCATTGTCCTGGTGGATCATTCCCATCTACCTGTGGCTTGCCTACATATTTCATTGTATGCTCTTCACATACATCATTTAAGAAAAGCATGTGTACGACGCTCCACTGCACTGCACTGGCAGTTATATTTAGCGGGTTACGCGTGGACAAGATATGATTAGCTCATTTTATGCAACACAGTGTCATGGATTTAAGACATAAACAGTAAAATGACCTTCACCTTGAACCTTATTCATGCATCAGTAATTATAATCCAATACAAATAACCCATAGATAGGCATTAAAAGGGCCATTCTGAGAAGTGAATAGTTTGAAATTACACCTACATTTTCTCGTTCTTCTGATGAATGAAATTCACCGTCCTGTCTTTTGTTTTGGGTCTTCACTAACTTTTAAGGGAAATATGTGGCACTGCAGTTTCTAAATGCTCGGCTATATTTAGAAGCCAGTCGCTGATTCTGGGAGTGTGCTATGCTGTTTATTAGAAGGTTGGATTTGTGTTTTGTTGTTGTCGTTAACGTTGCTCAAAGAGCCACAGCTGCAGGAAATGAACTCACGAGAACAACAAGAGTGAACCGAATCACTTAAACAAAAATAAAAGCCGCAACCTGAAAGCTGCTCTGAAACACACAGCAGGTCCACGGCGTTTAAAATCCATTCCCTGTATTTCACCTGTAATCATCATTAGACCTATTATCAACATGTATTAGTATTGATTTGGGCAGCTTTAAGTACAGGATGTAAATGTGCAGACACTACTGCTACATTTCAAGTTGTAAGAAGTCGCTCTGTATTTTCTGCAGGTACTCCTGCCATGGAGAAAGGAGGGAGGTGTTGTTGCTAAGCATTTTGACACGCTTCCTCTGTTTTAAACTACTGCTAAAATAGCTCCCTGTAATCTCTACAACACCGAGCACAGCCTCACGTTGGTAAGACGTCTGATTCCTGCTGACTTTTCTATCAAAGGGCTGCATCTCTGACCGGGTAAAAGGTTCATTCTGCATGTTTGACTGGGTCAAACGTCTGAAATAAGGCAAATAAAAAGGCGGCAGTGCAATCTTGTTTCCTCACATTGTAGCGGCCTAGTCTGTGTACCTACACAACACAGCGAGGCTGGCAGGGAGGGGAGTGAGACGCGCAGTCCATTTACAGTACATGTCCAATGGAAAGATCACCTGAATATTAAACAGGCAGGGTGACTGACTGTGAGTTGCCATGAGTCCCCCCCCCCATGCATTTTTCATTCAGCCACATTCTTGTCAACATCCGAATATTTTACTTGACAAAACACTTTGATGCCAATGCTGGTGAAAATCAAAACATCTGATTCCTGTCTAGTTGTTTTTGCTGCAGAGAGACTGACGGCTGATGAATAATTTTTGTCGCAATTTCCAAACCGACAAAACTGCCTCTCCGTGCAGTAGGCTCCCCACTGTGTCTATCTCCCCAATCTCTTTTAATATGTTTGTTTACCGTATCAATCTGCCGTGCTAATGCATTTTGTTAATCATCACAATGTTGGCAGTTTTTGTCCCTAACTGCGGTGTTTTTGTTTGTTTGCCGCAGCCTGAAGGAAGAGTGAACAGGGTCTCCCAAAACTTTGTGACAGCTTCAATGTCCCTGGTTATCATGTCAACGTTAATTACAGTCGAGAATCCATTTCCTCTGATCTGAATCATTAGAATAATTCCGATGATTAAGGGCTTGTGGTGCAGCTTGTGGTGCAGTGTTCTCAAAGCTTTTCACACACACACACACACACACACGGCGCCTCCGGGGGAATCTTCTACACCGATAAGATAAAGCGCAAGTGGGATTCAGACATGTCAACAGATGTGGTGAAAATTGTAGCAGGTTGCAGGCAAACTGAAGGGCACGGATGTTACTATGCGAGTGCCGTGGGACTCAGTTGCAAATTTAGAAAAGTCAGACAGTGGGACCTATTCCGGAGCAATTTTGGTTGTGCTGCACCTTTATACACATCAGGGGAGTAAAGACGTGAACGAAGCGGGGCGAAACCTCAGAGGGGTAGGCCGGCGAGTGACGACGATAAGAAGGTAGCTCGAAAGAGGGAGGGAGCAAGTTAGGACAGAGCAGTGCATAAGAAGATGAACTGTGCTAGTTACTATTCATGAATAGTTCATCCAGTGCCCCTTCAGAAACACACACTCCTCTAGGAGCAAGCAGCAGTCGAGCTGAAGTGTTGCTGCGCCGCCTTTGACAACGAGACAGCATCCTGTGAGATGGTAACCGGCATAAAAGGCACGGTGATGGGCATGGCTCAGTACCTGAGGCGGCACCACTTCAATTGCAGTACAAGTGTTTGAACGAAGTAAGCCCAGTAT